>NC_047031.1:9635985-9732213 GCF_902652985.1 Pecten maximus | reverse complement strand
CAATGGTAACCTTGATGAAGGTGTCACAATACATAGTGTGTGTATACCTCTGTATGAGGGTGTCACCTTAGAGTGTGTATACCTCTGTATGAAGGTGTCACCATACATAGTGTGTGTATACCTCTGTATGAGGGTGTCACCATAGAGTGTGTATACCTCTGTATGAGGGTGTCACCTTTGAGTGTGTATACCTCTGTATGAAGGTGTCACCATACATAGTGTGTGTATACCTCTGTATGAGGGTGTCACCATAGAGTGTGTATACCTCTGTATGAAGGTGTCACCATACATAGAGTGTGTATACCTCTGTATGAAGGTGTCACCATACATAGTGTGTGTATACCTCTGTATGAAGTTGTCAACATACATAGTGTGTGTATACCTCTGTATGAGGGTGTCACCTTTGAGTGTGTATACCTCTGTATGAAGGTGTCACCATACATAGTGTGTGTATACCTCTGTATGAGGGTGTCACCATAGAGTGTGTATACCTCTGTATGAAGGTGTCACCATACATAGAGTGTGTATACCTCTGTATGAAGGTGTCACCATACATAGTGTGTGTATACCTCTGTATGAAGGTGTCACCATACATAGTGTGTGTATACCTCTGTATGAAGGTGTCACCATACATAGTGTGTGTATACCTCTGTATGAGGGTGTCACCATAGAGTGTGCATACCTCTGTATGAAGGTGTCACCATACATTGTGTGTATACCTCTGTATGAGGGTGTCACCATAGAGTGTGTATACCTCTGTATGAAGGTGTCACCATACATAGAGTGTGTATACCTCTGTATGAAGGTGTCACCATACATAGTGTGTGTATACCTCTGTATGAGGGTGTCACCATAGAGTGTGTATACCTCTGTATGAAGGTGTCACCATACATTGTGTGTATACCTCTGTATGAGGGTGTCACCATAGAGTGTGTATACCTCTGTATGAAGGTGTCACCATACATAGAGTGTGTATACCTCTGTATGAAGGTGTCACCATACATAGAGTGTGTATACCTCTGTATGAAGGTGTCACCATACATAGTGTGTGTATACCTCTGTATGAAGGTGTCACCATACATAGTGTGTGTTTACCTCTGTATGATGGTCTCACCATACATAGAGTGTTTACCTCTGTATGATGGTCTCACCATACATAGTTTGTTAATTCCTTAAAAGGATATTACCTCACAATGTCATACTATATATGGGCATACCTCCTTATGTTTGTGAAAAACTGTAATTTCAAAATCACGTGTATTCTATATTTAAACCGAATTACCACATTGTAACCCTGCTCAGTAGTTAAAAACGATATTTTCATGTAAAAATGCCTTTGGTAAAGTGTTGACCTCGTGAGGTTGATCTCAAAACTGGTACCTCCCCATGTAAGGTAGACCGGTAGGTGTGTGTGTGGGTGTGTGTGTGTGTGTGTGTGTGGGTGTGTGTGTGTGTGTATTTCGGCACAAATTGCATGAAACTTGTAGAAAAAATAATCTGATACTTTCTCAATTGAGAAAAGTAAAATAAGCGCCTATATATCATCTATTGTTAAACGTACATGTAGTGAATGAGCGAATAGTGAAAATTGGAGATAATATCTCATTTACATATTTAAATTGCTCATTTAACGATATGAACTATACTCAGAGATCGACATAGCGAGGATATTGTATCATAATTCTGGGTGATAATTACCAGATACAAGTGCCTATGCAAAAGTTTTTGACACTGGTCTATTTGTACTCCAATAATATTAGAGGTTTACACGACAGGAAACTTTTGACAGGCTGCCATGTAACCAATGTAATCAGGTGGAATAAGACCTCATATACGTATAGGAGTAGTCTATTTGCAGGCAAGATAAAAATCATGACATGCATCCCATATAAAGATTAAAATTCGCTAAAACTACACCCCACCCCTTTCCTTCTTAAATAATCACCGGACTCTGTAGCAACTTCTCAGATCTCGACCTGTGGTACAATTCACTAAAAGATTGCAAATAAATATTCACAAGAGAAATTATGGCGCGGGAAGGATGTCATAATTAAATATTTTTGCCTAGGCAGAAATAGAATTTTGCCTAGCAAAAATAATTTTGTTTCGATTATTGCCTAGGCAAAAATCGAATATTGCCTTGACTGAAATATTTTTGCCTGAGCAATATTCGATTTTTGCCTATAGGCAAGAAATAATTTTATTTTTGCATAAAAATATTTATTTATGACATCCTTCCGGCGCCATAAGAAATGAACATAAACTTTCCCAACTTATCACAAACCTTATCTTCAATAAATCGATTTGTATGTGATAGATTATAATATTCTATCTAGGCATAGTAAATTTAGTCAAACCGATTGTTTAGGCAACTGATATATATGGTCCTCGATCATGGCTGTAATTCAGGGAAATATAAGGGACATACACGGAGAAAATGACGGAACTTTCTAATAAAGGACAAACGTGTACATAGAGAAAATGATGTAACTATCTTATAAGGGACATACATAGATAAAATGATGTAACTATCTTATAAGGGACATAGACGGGGAAAATGATGTAACTATCTTATAAGGGACATAGACGGGGAAAATGATGTAACTATCTTATAACGGGGACATACACAGAGAAATGGTGTAACTATCTTATAAGGGACATACATAGAGAAAATGATGTAACGATCTTATAACGGGGACATACATAGAGAAAATGATGTAACTATCTTATAACGGGGACATACATAGATAAAATGATGTAACTATCTTATAAGGGACATACATAGAGAAAATGATGTTACTATCTTATAAGGGACATAGACGGGGAAAATGATGTAACTATCTTACAAGGGACATACACAGATAAAATGATGTAGCTATCTTATAACGGGGACATACGCAGATAAAATGATGTAACTATCTTATAAGGGACATAGACGGGGAAAATGATGTAACTATCTTATAAGGGACATACACAGATAAAATGATGTAGCTATCTTATAAGGGACATAGACGGGGAAAATGATGTAACTATCTTATAAGGGACACACACAGATAAAATGATGTAGCTATCTTATAAGGGACATAGACGGGGAAAATGATGTAACTATCTTATAAGGGACATAGACGGGGAAAATGATGTAACTATCTTATAAGGGACATAGACGGGGAAAATGATGTAACTATCTTATAAGGGACATAGACGGGGAAAATGGTGTAACTATCTTATAAGGGACATGCACAGATAAAATGATGTAACTATCTTATAACGGGGACATACATAGATAAAATTATGTAACTATCTTATAAGGGACATACATAGAGAAAATGATGTAACTATCTTATAAGGGACATACATAGATAAAATGATGTAACTATCTTATAAGGGACATGCATAGAGAAAATGATGTAACTATATTACAACGGGGACATACATAGAGAAAATGATGTAACTATCTTATAACGGGGACATACATAGAGAAAATGATGTAACTATCTTATAACGGGGACATACATAGAGAAAATGATGTAACTATCTTATAAGGGACATGCATAGAGAAAATGATGTAACTATATTACAACGGGGACATACATAGAGAAAATGATGTAACTATCTTATAACGGGGACATACATAGAGAAAATGATGTAACTATCTTATAACGGGGACATACATAGAGAAAATGATGTAACTACATTGTATCTTAAAAGGGGCATTCACAGAGAAAATTTTAAGAGACTTTATACTAGGGAGAATCAATTTACTTGACCCGAAAAAGTCGGAGTTACGGGAGGTAGCAAAGACAATGGGATACAAATATTTTCAGACATTTTCACTTCCAATCCCCCATGCCACAGTTGACACTCTGTTGAATGTCTTGTAAATGTCACAGAAAAATAGACAGTAGCGGTTTCCCACATTCTGTAACAGATTAACAGTAATATCCCCCGATTTGAAATCTGACTGATATCTATATAAATGGAAATGTCAACGAAATAGTTCTGCAAAAGAAGAGATATTGTGTCGGTGAAGGGTTTGTACGATGTACATCAAGGTATTGTTTTGAATATGGTTTCGGCGATTTTAAGATGATGCCCTGTTTTTCTTTTTTGACTAGTTGCAGTTAATGTGAAAATTCAAATAAAATGTAAAAGAATAGAAATAATCAATACTACATACATTGAGTGCTGACTGTAGTTCGTCACCGTTTACCGGGGCGGTTGGAGTGTCCGGCGGAGATAATTGTCGGGATTAGTATATAGAGGTACTGACTTGGGTAGGGATTAGTACTGGGGAGGGGTGAACTGTACTTAGTCTACCTGAGGGGACAAAACAAGAGTTACCTCCTATATTTTTGTCAGGGAATGAAGTAAAATTCAATTCATCCCAGTACTTCACTTTTATTTCTTGAAACAAAATTAATATGTGAATGTTTAAAATACTCTGAAACGTATTTAAACAAATTTGTTGAACATGAAACGGCTGCAGCGATATAAAAATATATCGAAAATATATGTACATAAAGGAAAAATCGATTTCCTTTGGTATAAATGTGTAGGTTTTTGCAAGAACAACTGCACTTTTATTTTCAAGCACAGGTGCGAATATGTACCGCTGTGTAACCAAAGGTCCCCTAAGCCCCAATTGGCCTCTCCTATGCTTGACATGATGCAAATGTAAGGTGATACAGTGTACTAACACCGTGATGCAGTATTACTACACTGTATCATCTACAATCTACTTTTGCATATCCTCCATTGATTTAAGGCAGATTAAGTTCCTACTTAACTATTAAGTGGGTGTTTTCATTCATTGGAGATGTCCTTCCTGTTTATTTTATAGGAATTATTATTTTCAACTCGTGTAACAAGAGGTACTATATACAATATAATTGACACCAAAACTTTCTAAATAATTTGATATTTCAGACAATATATTCATAGTATACAGAAACAGTATGACATAATTATCACCATATTAAACAAGGCATAATCATACCTACAAATAACGGATGGATTTTCTATAAAAATACTGCATATCCAGTCCGGCAAGATCCTGGTGCAGAAAATGGACGACATCTCCAACCTCCGTTTGCTTAACTTTAACTTTTACCCATTTAGGATTCAAATTGCCTTGAAACTGTGAATTCCATATATACATGTACATTAAACCGCATTCGTTTAAAATGTTATGTATAAAACATATAACTGTCAGGTTAATTAAGTGATTATCTATATGGTATGTAATCAGTATCAGCGTGACTGGAAGGTCAAAGGTTATAGCAAGCTTTATACATTTACCAAAACTTGTCAATTCTTTAGGGCTATTTGTATAAAGCAATTCCTCTCATTTGTACACACTTGGATTTGTTACAAAATAACTTTTGGAGAATGTATTTCTTAAATTTGCAAAACAAGGCCACACTAATACAAAAAGGAACTCGTCTTCAATATCATTCATGTCACCTATATGACAAACTCTTTGGTGTCGCTCAATGTTATATCTACCCTTTTCAATATTTAGAGTGTGTGACGATAGTCGAATTTTAGTTATTTCTCTCAAGTATTCAACTGATATGGACTTTTTCAGATAATTCTGTAAACTATAACTGTTGTAGGGAACAACCAACCAATGGAAAAAAAATATTTTTGAAACAGAAAGTTGAGCCAAGGATAAAATGTCTGGCAGCCACTGATTGGCCAGTATGTTATGAAGTGAGAAAATAGATATGTAGCCTGATAGGTAACTATCAATAAGAATTGTTGATATAAATTTCGTAAGTCCGATTGATTTTTTTCCCAAAAGTTCAGGTAATAATAAGCATTTAAGATTTTTGAGAATTTTTACTGCGAAATTCACCTATTTTAAAAATGGCTACCCTGGAGAAAATTTGAGCTGAAGGACCCAACTTTTTTTTTTGATTAGGTGTTTTATTAGAACGAATATTCATACCCTGCCTACACTGCTCTCCAGCAGGGTATGAAGTCCCTCCCATTGCCGATAGTGTAGCAAGCCCCGATGTGATTCACATCGGGCAGTATTAGCAGTGGTAAAAATTTTCTCGGATAAAAAAACACATGTAAATTGATGATTCTGGTATCTATTATTAATATTCAAGCCACAAACCTGCACATTACGTCAATTGTTTGACAATAAATAGTAAAATCCAAAACGAGCAAGACACACGGAGATATCAGTTCAAACATACCGCCATCTTTGATACAAGTGTAAAGGTCAATTTCCTTATAAGGAAATCAAAATAAATTGATGCTAATGAGGTTTCCCGCGAGATTTCAACAGAAAAACAGATTCGGAGTAATATATCTCAGTAAGGAAGGTCAATTCATTCTGAAATTATTTAATTACGCAAAGTATAAGATTCGCTTTCTTCACAAAAGTTACAAAACAGAGGTTAAATATCTCTGATAATGTATTTATTTATCGTAGTAGCTTCATCCATATATGGTCACGGGTTCCATATTTGGGTCAGCATCCTCGCGAGAGTTCTTCGAGAAGTAACATGGCGGATCACGGAGACAACGCCAAGCAGTATGATATCAGAATATGCGAAATAAAGATTTCAAGATTAGACGGTAGGCTAATACATTGCAAAATTGTGTTAGAAATGTTTAATAATACCAACTATTACTCCAAAGTTAAACGATATCCGCTATTTGTAGCATTTTCGAGGCTCACTTTTTTGCTACATTACGAGCAATGGGAGGGAATCGTAGCTCTGACGACGACCATCTGTCAGAAATTGTCCGTCCGTCGTCCAGAGCTACGTTATCGCAGCTAGTGTTATATCAGACCCTAAACTTTTGTTATAAACCATAATTGTCATATTGAATTCAAGAATTTGAATGAAATACTCCAAAACGTTAACACTAAAGTCTATGGGAAAACAATTGGTTGGTTGGTCTCTTGTAAACATGTTGATATAAAATTCCTTTTTGCCTCCACTGTAATAAAACTCTCTTCAAATTTATGACAACTGCTTATCCCCCTCCCTTTTACAAATCGATTTGTTATTTGACATGTTACCTCCATGTTGTAGAGCTCTGTTTGCTGCATGGTCTCCTTCTAAACACGTGTACCAAATAAAAAACCAGCAAGACAAATGTGTGGCGATAAATTGGCTCACTTTTTTAGGAGTGGCCGCAATTATTTTATTTTATTTTTCATTCTTTTATGTTGATAATGATAATTGAAAAGATTTTGATTATTAATAGTATTTCTTTGAATTCTTTGTATGAATAACACCTTATACAGCAAAGGTGAGCGGAAGATAGATAAGTCCGCTTTACAAAATTACAACATTAGTTAACTCTACAAAGCACCATAACATAATGGCAAAATATCTCACATACAAAACATTTCTCGCATACAAAACATTTCTCACGTACAAAACATTGCTCACATACCAAACATTAAACAGGTAAATCTATCATGTACATGCAATAAAATATGGGAGGGATGGGAGGGTAAGCAGTAGATTTGTGAAATTCGCTGACAAGATTTAGATTCTTCCAAATTAAAATGGCGACCGTCCGAAAATTTTTTCTCAATGCTGGGATGCCTAATTAGAATTGACCAATGAGAGGTGACCTTTGCTCTATGACCCCGGATGTGACGCTTACCATATAAGGGTCACGGGGCGTGGTTTATTGTTATCGAACTATTGGTAATAAAATTCTGCCAGTTAGTGCAAAAACATGTTTGTTTGCTACAAACTATAATTTTTGCCTCCACTGTAATAAAACTCTCTTCAAATTTATGACAACTGCTTATCCCCCTCCCTTTTACAAATCGATTTGTTATTTGACATGTTACCTCCATGTTGTAGAGCTCTGTTTGCTGCATGGTCTTCTTCTAAACACGTGTACCAAATAAAAAACCAGCAAGACAAATGTGTGGCGATAAATTGGCTCACTTTTTTAGGAGTGGCCGCAATTATTTTATTTAATTTTTCATTCTTTTATGTTGATAATGATAATTGAAAAGATTTTGATTATTAATAGTATTTCTTTGAATTCTTTGTATGAATAACACCTTATACAGCAAAGGTGAGCGGAAGATAGATAAGTCCGCCAAAATGACAATATATAAAAGATATATATTGTCATCCGCCACCCGAAATTTAGAAGACAATATGTTTTTTTCTACACATTCTTTCATATAAATCAAAACTTATTTCCTTTGTCATTTGAAGATAATTAATGTCAACCTTTTACGATTCCCATTTATATCCGAAACCTTTTCTATATTATTCTTCCTTGATATTCAAACATCCATCTCTCATTATTTTCTAACATGTCGTCATAGCAAGACTGTGAAATATAATTTCGGGAGTTTCTCAGTTTCATCCAATATTTCATAATTCTAATTTTTCGTAGCAGTCTTAATGGATACCTACCTACTTCAAGATAATCCACATCGTTACTTGTAACGGACATTATGTAAACGTGTTCCAAGCGTGCAAAATAAGTTAAAGTCAACACAAATTATCATTCTAAATGCTGTACAAGGCTCGTCGTTTCAAGAAAACAGGACAACGTAACTATTCGGACATCGTTAAATGACGGACTTAAATTGTCCAAACACTTTAACTTAACTCATTCACCCTTCATTTCATTTCTCTACATACACATACAAAATAACTTGGCTACGCGCATGGTATTATCACCAAAATGATTCAAACTGATATCATTTTGTTATCTGTGCTGAAACACATTAGTTCGTTCAGTTATTTCACCACCAGTTTTTTTATTATAAACACCAGCATTTAAACGATGCCGTTTATCTTTTTTTAAAGATATTTCTTGTTTTGTTTTGACGTTGGACCAACGTCGGGCCAACACATTAAAACAACCTATCTTCTCATAATTCCACTTTCGTGTGTTGGAACTTTATCGTTAGAGAACTTACTTATATATAGCTGCGATTACGTAGTTCTGGACTACTGACGGACGATTTCTGACCGATGGCCGTATACCCGTAATTCGGCTTGCCGTTATCAGATATAGAACATGTCTTTGTACAAGGAGATCTCGAGTAGTTACTAGTAGCATCTTCACGTTGTTATTTCTCGTATTGTAAAATGACGTCATTTCTTTAACAGATAGTCGATGTACGTGTAACAAGGATGGATAGTATTGTAACAGCAATACAAAGTCCCCTGCCTGACCTAGGAGTGTACGGAGTAGTACTTTAGAAGGGCCAGGTGACGAGATATAGCCATTTTTACTCGCATTTCGGAATTTGTACTCCTATAAAAAAAATGTGGGATGCACAACTACATGTTATACTGATCATGTATACCAAGTTTCGTTATAATCAGAGTAGTACTTTAGGAGTAGTTGTCCGGACAAGTCTCAACCAATGAGAAGCCGGCGGCCATTTTGAAAAATGGTTTTTCGAAAGAAAAAAAATGTGGGATGCACAACTACATGGAAGGAGTTGTCCGGACAACTGTTGCGTAACAGACAGACAGAAGGACGGACGGACGGAGGGTAAACCTATAGTCCCCCCGTTTTTCAAACGGCAGGGGACTAATAAGCCTTGCGTTCCCCACCAGGAATCGGGACATCATACTTGGGGTAAGGGTTATCCTCGGTGAGGCAGTATGTCATGTATCAAACAGTTGACAGAGCTCTGTCTCATAATCTCGTCACTGAATCTTTGTTTTGTCCTTGCGTCCTCGCGACAGCCATGGTCGTTTTTGAGGATGGGTGTCAACGAGACACTTTGAGTAAGAAAAAAAGCACAAAAGACAGAGTGGTGAGGAATAAAACAAACGATTTACGATACCAAGTGTTGGGACAAAGATCTATCATAAGACATGGAAGAAAATCACCGATTCTTCAGGGCATTCGCCTTCACCAACAACATGCATTGGATCCTAGCTGCGATAACGTAGCTCTGGACGACGGACGGACAATTTCTGACAGATGGTCGTCGTCAGAGCTACGATTCCCTTCCATTGACGGTAGTGTTGCAAAACAGTGAACCTCGAAAATACTACTTATAGCGGATATTGTGTAACTTTGGAGTAATAGTTAGTATGATTAAAAGGCAGGCCTTATTGTTGGGGTTTCCCTGGACCTATGACAAAGGAGAAAGCACAGGTCTTCATATATTGGGTAACGGTTCGCAGAGAGCGCAAGAAAGTATAAAGACTTGCCTCCTTACGGGAACATCATCCTACAAGGTAACCGGGCAGCATTTAACCACATGAAGAGGGTCCCACCCAGTTTGGAAACCTTGTCTGCGAATTCATCATTTGTGTATTCTTGGTATATAATTTCACATCCTGTACCGGACAGTAATCCGTCGCAGTGTCTTGTTTTAAACACATAATACTTAACTATTAACAGGCGCGGATCCAGGAATTTGAAAGGGGGGGTCCAATAATTTAGTGGTAATGCGAGCGCCGTAGGCGCGAGACGAATTTTTTTTTTTGGCGAGGGGTCTGGGGGCCAGAATTTCGGGAAATGAAATTATAGCAAATTTTGCAATCTTTCGGGGATTACATGGGGGTTTGGCATAGGCGTTTTTTTTAAGGCTATACATTTTTTTTCCTCATCCGAAAAGGGGGTCCTGGGGGTCAGAAGTGCAGGATTAAAAGTTCATGGATGCTGAGGATGTTTTATCCTGTAGTTTTAACGTGCACGCGTTCCATAAGGAGGCGAGCCTACCCTTCTGCTCTTTGGACGTCATATAGGCTGTTACACACGTTCCTATCAATACAATACTTTCCAACTTCCCACTGATAAGGATCGATGTACTTGATAAGTCGTTTTTCTTGAATGCCCTCTTTCCACGTCCTTTCTATGTTGTCATCGAGTGTTTCGTTTCCCATATCCTCTCATCTTTTTGTTAGTGGGTGCCGGCTGATCTCGTATTCAATAAGAGGCTAAGTGTATAGCAAGTGTATCCCTGTATAGATGTTACGATAGTTGTACGGGTGAACCACAGGGACACGTTACAATAGTAATGTATGTATAAAATATATGGGGGTCGATATAAACATAACGTGTCCATGTGGGTGAACCGCCTGTAAAAGCTCAAAGCATATAACACAGACTATACATATCACGACTGATAGAAATGAATAAATGAAAATCTATGACAAGCCGTTGCTGGAAAAACTATTAATAATTAAAAACTTCTGTTGACGTTAATAATTAATTTATCAATATGATTGATTATAGCTTGTTTATATCAAGAACTCATTTATTGATATTGATAAATAACTATTAATGTTGAAAAATACCAGTCAGTTATTAAGATAATTAGAGGATTTTTTTTCCAAATATTGATAAATGACCGAGTCATTATAATGTCTAAAAATCAACAATATTTCTAAATATCAATGATATGTAGTTTCTTAATATCAGAGACGTATATATATACTTGATATACAAGTCTCTGTTAATATTAATAGTTCATACTAGATAAAGTACAAAAATATTGTAAAAATTATTTTCACTGATAATAAGATTGTAACATGCATAAAATTAATTGCAGGCACCAACTATATATCATGCAAACTCGAGAAAAATAATATTATTGTTGTGTGTAAATAAAACCGTGTCTTTATTTTGTGTGCATATATCACAAACATAAAAGAGCTAAATTCCCGGACTTTTTAAATGGGGGGTAAAAATTTAGTTAACACACGTATTGTCGCGTGGTAAACAACAAAACCGGAAATTCAAGTCGGGTGAGGTACCCGACCATAGCAAGCTGCAGGCCACGTCCTCCGGATCGAGGAAGTCAGGTAGCTATAATATAACATACCAAACATGAAGTGATGCAGTTAGGCCTACATTGTGGATTGTCTGTACCGTCGTATAGTCCATGACAAGCTATAATACACAATGTACATGTAGTAAATAGCTAGCTACCGATATTAAACTGTTTACCTGCGGTGCGAAATGTAGAGTCAATATGCGGTACCCGTATCGTAGCTGTGTTGAATATACTGTATATAAATATCCACATTGCAATATGTCTCTGATCATGTCATCACTGCGCCATTTAACCGTTCTTTCTAAGAACGTGGATGTGGTGAAGTGGTGTAAGCTGCAGGTATATCTGGCTAGGCGCATCGGTGACCGTGAATTTTAAAGTACATGTAGATCGCCAGGGCAGGGGTTTAAGTCATCTCGCAATATTTTACAATGTTGTTTTAATGCATTTTTATTTCAGTTCATCAGTGATATTGTTAATTTATTAATTGTTGAACTAGCTAATAAGGCTACCTATACACAATTGACAAAGGAAGAAGGCAGACAACTTAATGACTCGTGCCTTGACCGGGCCTCAAACTCACGATCTACAGCACCCAATTGCCTAGCCAGTAATACCAGCAGCTTATACTGCTGCACCACACCGACGTTCTTAAAAAAGATTAAAGAACATTTCAATGGCGCAGTTATGGTCAGCCCGATACCCTGACATGATCATCGTGGAAGTGGTCTATTAGATGATATGAATACCTGGATCGTAATGTATTTACATATACAGTATATGGATGCGAATTACCTCCCCTTCAATATATATTACAAACACAAAAATTCAACTTTTGGCAGTTTAATCATCAACTAATGTACATTATGGAATATATTAACATAAAATGACCTTTCACCCCTGATCAATTTATCTCTGAAAGTCCATTATATTTAATAGTTAATTATAAGCACTTAGGAGGGGTGAAAGGGCTACAAACAAAAGTACATAATTTGTAATCAAGCACAAAAATATGGGAGACAATAATTGAAATCCATGAAAACACACATGTACATTATTATTACAAACACTGTTATTGTCAATAATGTCTGTCCCATTGACATGAAAATGTTCTAACATAATTAACATGAGTAAAATAAATAATGATTATATTAATTAAATGACGTACATTTAAGCCTACACGTTAGACCTAAACATGATTTTTAGGGAGGGTTCAGGGTGGGTTTTGAAACAACTGAAAGGACCCCGTCTGTTCAGGGACAAATACAAAACTAAACTGATCCAGGTGTGTGGTGAATAACACCTACAGTAAGGAGAGATCACAGGAGAAATTGACCAATGAAATTGATATTCAAATCGGATGACTGTTCAGTGTTTCACCAGTAATGTTATCCAGGGAACCAACAGGGATTAGGTTTTACAGGTGAACAAATTTACCTGGTCAGTTACAACTACTGGTCACAACCCACTGGACATGGATATATATTGTACAGGGTATAATTAACCATTATGGAACATAATGTAAAAATTGTACACATATTATAAATATTCATCACAGTGCAACAATGACAGGAAATTCAAATCTCTACCTTCGGATCACCAACACATAGTGCATACGATACATTAAATTTGTGCTAATTATTTGATATATAATATAGTAACACAACTGACGATGGAAGACAACTTCATTATACCGAAAAATAGTCAGTAATGATGTCACTCAAAAATAAACTGAAGGTATAAAATATCATTATTATTACAAACCCCTGTGATCACAGCGCTCAATTGATATGATTCCAAGTCAAAGTGTTATTGAGAGTTTCTTTTAGAAACCCTTGGAAACAGTTGGCGTGTACATTTGTAGATATATTCATGTTCTGAGCATTCTTGTTTTGCAAAATTTTATCTATTTCTGCTTTTTCAACTAATACAAAAACGTTTGCATTTCTGTTCGTCTGCCATTTGTAAACAACTGGAAGGGAGACAACTCAGCATCGCAGAATATGAGGGTCGCCATGGGGGCAAACGCTTCAGGGAAATATGATGTTTTATTTTCCAGCCACGTGATGCGTTTCGGCTAAGTACAGGCACTGTTATAAACATGAGGTATAATAATGTCAATTACAGATGTGCAATAGGGGCGTATAAAATTCTTAAGGTCAAGGTCAAAGTCAAAACTCAATATCATTAGATCCAAAGGTCAAGGTAAAATTTTCTACATTTTCTTATTAATTAATTAACACTTTGTTATGACATCATGGAACAAATTTAGTCAGAATTAAAGGAGGAGTCAACTGACCGAAGATCCAGGACAAAGGTCAAGGTCACTGGGTCCCAGGTTAAATGTCACAGTCAAATTTGGTATTTTTTCACTAAAGATGACATTATGAAGCAAAGTTGGTAGGAATAAACAAGCTGTCAACTGACCAAAGGTCAAGGTCACTGATTCAAAGGCCAAGGTCATCTGTATCCAAAGGTCAGGGCCAAAATACATTTCTGACAATGACCCTAGGTATTGGAGGGGAAGTTTAAGGTTTGAATCCAACAAATCAAAGCCCAGTACGAATATTATACTGATATTTATACATTTCCAATACACTCTGCCCAGCAAATATGGAGGTACAGAAGGAAACAACTTAACATATCATATTTACATTGTCTTACCATTTCGTCAACTTTGAAAAAAAAAAAAAAACCAACACAAAGTAATACCGCCTTTTTTTTTAATGTCACATGACCCACTGGGTGTGATATGCGTATGGTTGCAACTCCTCTTTTAGGCTCTTAGCATTGTGTCAATGGGGAAATGCGGAGCAAATGTAAATATGTACCGGTAGCCACAATGTGAGGTCTTTGTTGACCTATCAGTGTTCTAGTTAGATTTTACCTGTTTGGGTACGTAACATAATATATACATGTACGTGTCATCAGTGCCAAGAACTGGAGATGTCTTTTGTATGGTCACTTTCAACACTTTGTCATGGCATAATCTTGTGAACGTATGTCAGAGTTATTTCCCCTTTTTTGCAGTTCTCGTAATGATTTGAGTAACCTATGGAGGAACCCATTCAGATATGATTGCGAGGGCGTGTCGATCGAACCTCTACCATTTCAGTAGCAGGTATATCCGAGTAGCCATCTTGTTTATTGTTGCTGTAGCTGCTCTGTTGGCAGCCCGGGATTATATTCGGTAAGTTTTTTATTTCCCAAGGAAGAAATTTTATAAAATTTATCAACCTCACTTCAAACTTTGAAGTAATGTGAAGGTATTTTCTAGCCACAAATTAAAGAAACAATTCTCAGTACCATTTGCAAAAGTTTATGAAAAGTGAAAATTGCCCCTTGTTTGTATTTGATCATCTTTGATGTGTTGAATTGTAAATAAAACTTTTAATTGGCATATCTATATAATTATATTCATATTTTACTTAAGTATTCTGTCTCAGTTAAAAAGCAGTTCGGCAGTTCCTAGGTTTCTGAGTTTTAAATCTGCTACACATCATATGTGTGTTCATTGATCATGAGCTATTGATTTGCATGAGTGATACAGGCCCTATGGGCCTCTTGTTAATCTGCATTTTCTATTTCTTTTGAAAGTTACAATGACTTGTATTGATTTTTATGTTTCATATCTTTCTCTTTTTTTTCAGTACTGGTTCTGGGAATGTTACATATAAGAAACGTGAGTGTTGAGATAATCACTTTTAATAAGCCACCCGTCTTCTTTTTAACAAAAAAAAAAACCCAAAAAACAAAACAAACCAAAAAAATCGAGAAAATGAGGTTTCTGATTGGTATGACATGATAAATACAACTGTGAAATCTGTTTGGTGATTGGACAATTTACAGGCTTCTGAAAATTCGAATTGTAAATATTAATTTTTATTAACATGACCATGAAAACTGTGTGTGTTTATATCGAAGTTACTCTGATATTTGGTGGTTTATGCACATATATCAAGATGTTTTTCTGTTTGTAGATAAAACAGTACCCAAGTGGAACCCAGCACACAACAAGGATCTATTTCTTGTCCCAGCTGTGAGACCCAAAGGTAGGTCCCTTGATATAAGTCATAGGTCACTAGGGTAGGTCAGTTGATACAGATCCTAGGTCACAAAAGGCATAGAGAAAGGCGCCGAGATCAGCTGGTCCTTGCTATATAGAGAAAGGCGCCGAGAGAGTCAGGACATATTTTTAAGTAGAGTGCTTCATTAAATTTGCCTTTGTCCAGTTGGCTTTCATTAGCCCATAACTTCCAAATGAAAGTAGTTCAATGCTTATATTTACATTTGACAATGAATTTGAAAGACTATATCCAGGAATTTTACTTTGATAATGAATGAACAAATTATTATCTTCAAAGACGGAACAGCCTTTTCAACAGCCACCTTTCGTTATCGCTGACGTGACGGTTATTATGTCACTATAATAATGATGTCATAATAGAGATTTGGAAGTTATGGACTCATTACTTCCAAGTGAGCTTGGTAAAGTTATATAGTGGGGCTGTAGTGTAAATGTAAATATCTTGCCATAATCGACCAATATTCAACAATTGTAAGTATTTCATATTAAAACCTCAGTTCACTCCAGGAAATTTACTTCCAAGTTTTCCAATTTTCTTCCTCACAATTTTCTTCCAAATTTACCAATTTCCTTCCAAAAAGCAACAAAAGATTCCTTCCTAACCACGTAAAATAATCTCTGAAAGCTGCATAATGTTTTTTTTTTATTTTCCAAAGCTCGTCATGTTGAGCCTTTGGACAGAACCAAGGTACTGGCTAAGTTAGCCCAGGCTAAGGCTCCGGAAGAACACCCACTGCTGGCGTTCCAGAGCTCCCGCGGGACCAAACACAGGTCCAAGGAGGATGCTGCAATGGTGGAATACATGGCCAGCAAAGTTACAGTAGAAATAGAAGTCCTCACGAATACTGAAGGCATTCGCACATGTTGGTTTCAGACAACCCTGACCAATACAGGAACAGCGACTATTTCCTATGGACACTGGGAGATATACTTCCATTCCGTACGGTTTCTTCAGCTGTTCGATTTCCCGTATCCAAACGGGATTCTCATCAAGGATTCTCCTCTGCGTTTATTCCACGTTCAAGGATCGCTGTATCGTCTCGTCCCTGAGGCTGAACTATTCCATGGCTGGACTGC
Organism: Pecten maximus; assembly: GCF_902652985.1. Lineage (NCBI taxonomy): Eukaryota > Metazoa > Mollusca > Bivalvia > Pectinida > Pectinidae > Pecten > Pecten maximus. The sequence goes on along the minus strand of NC_047031.1, from coordinate 9,715,297 downwards.
AGGCGATAAAATAACACTTCATTTGGAAGCTAAAGCTTTCCTTATCTCAAGATCCGATTTCTTTCCCAATTGGTACGTGACAGCACCAAATATTACACCCCTCCTTATTCAATCAGCAGCAGATGACAATCTTACATTCGTTCAAGCTTTTGATGCTCCCAGGAAATGGAAGCGACGTAAGAACGACCAATACAACCCCTTTACGGCTGAGGATCGATTCAACAGAAATTTAGTGATACGTGACCTTGGACATCCGGGATCTCATATCATACCAACGCCTGTCCAGGTCAGCTTTGATCCAATCAAAAAAGTCCAAATTGATACAAAGACTTGGAAAATTTTCCACAACTTGAAATTCTCAGAGGAAGTTAGCTACCTCGCAGGTAAGTTACTTAATTGATTTCTGTAATAAATTTATACTTCCAGTAAAACTGAAGATTTGACCAATGGTCATTGTCACAATGACTTACTTATGGTACAAATGATTGGTGTAAAGGTATAATTTCTCCTCTGACATATTTTGCTGACTTTGGTTTAAATCGTTTACCTCCAGGTATAGATTAGAGACCAATCTTCTTCATTTACATGCCGAGACATATTTTTATTTGTTGAGGGCGAAAAAAGATTTTTGACTCATTTGAGTGAAGTTAAAAATGAGGTTAAGTTTTGAGATGTTGAAGATGTGTCCTTGACTTTTACAAGGACGATAAATGATAAGAAACACAAGCGGTACATAAGGAGAAATATTTTCAAATTTAATTGTTTTGAAGTTTTTAATAAATTTATATTTATGTAATGTAAGAAAAGTGAAAGATAAAATGTCTGTTGAGTTTTAATTTTTTCTAATTTCTGGATACGGAACATAAGGAGAAATATTTTTAAATTTAATTGTTTTGAAGTTTTTAATAAATTTATATTTATATAATGTAAGAAATATGAAAGATAAAAAGTCTTTTCTACTTTGAGTTTTAATCTTTTATAATTTCTAGATCTGTTGAAACTACAAGTGAGCAATGTAAAGCCTGCGTCTAACTACATTTCGTTTGTGGAGGAAACGGTTCTGCCTTTGAAGCGTGTTCCGACAACTGTGGAAGAAGCTTATTCTGTAACGGTTGACTCCGTACCAAACATCATCACTTTATCCGCTAGCCACAAACCGGGAGCATTCTATGCTGCCGTAACACTTTATAGCCTAACCAGTCGAGTTAACACAGGATTGTGGGAAGTTCCTGTTGGGAAGGTCGCAGATCAACCTCGTTTTAAATATCGTGGATTGCATCTGGATGTTGCGCGTAACTTTCATCCCAAAGAGGAAGTTTTACGTCTTTTGGATGTTATGGCGATATACAAATTGAACAAATTCCACCTACATTTATCAGACGATGAGGGATGGAGGATAGAAATACCGGGGCTCTCTGAGCTCACACAGGTAAGCAGTGACATTCCTGTTTATTGAAATTTCAAATGAAAATGATAAACTTCTTATTTCATGTATGTTAGAAGTTTAAATATTACATAGATGAAGTTTGTAAGTAACTTGTTTATAAGTTGTACAAGGGACTTCCAGGGTAACAAGGTTTGACATTCATTGGGACCGAGTGGTAGGATCCTGGTGGTTTTTAGCTATAGGTTGATACTTATCTCCAGATACATGTATCTTGGTATTTAGATTCATGCTGATGAATACCCATAAATATAAACAATTTATATCAAATACAAATACACATGGATTTCTGGAGATATCAGGTTGACATAAGCAAATTATCCAGATATTCTGGTGACTTATATTCCTATAGGTAGGATCAAAACGTTGCCACGGTGATGTAAAGGAGCGATGCCTATTCCCGGCGTTAGGGTCAGGCCCTGATGCTGTATATCCAGGAACAGGTTACTACACTGTTAGGGACTACCAGGAGATCTTGAGGTATGCTGACCATCTTCATATACAAGTGATACCAGAGATTGATATGCCAGGGCACAGTCAGGCGGCCATTGTAGCTATGGAGGCCCGGTACTATGACCTCCGTGAGAAAGGTCAGGGACTGGAGGCCAGGGAATACCTTCTCAGTGACCTGGCTGATAAGTAAGTTCTGATCGGTTAATATTGATATTAAATTAATATATGTCTGTCTGTCGACAGGCGTGGGTGTCCGTTGTCTGTCAACGTTTCATTTATATCACTACTTATCATAAAGGACTGAATGGATTTTAACCAACTTTGGTTAGAAACATCCTTTAAGGGGTTATGCATAAATGGTGACTCTGGCCAGCTTGGGGCAGGAGGGAGAGGGCCCAATAGGGGTAAATGGAATTAAGTCCTTTAAACTGCTACTTGTCATAAAGGACATAATGCTTTTAGATCAAGTTCAGTCTGAAGCGTTCTTTGCTGAAGAGGAACCAATTTTGTATAAACTATGGGTGGCCCAATAGGAAAAATAAAGCACATTCTTTAAAATCCTTCTGTAAGAATGAAAGGATTTGGTCATATTTAGTCTGAACTATCCTTCAGTGGAGGGAAACCAATTTTGTATAGATGGTGAATCTGACCACGACTTGCTACCAGTTCTCTGTGTAGTGTATCCAAGGGAGATAACTGAGGAGGGTATCGCACTGTCTACAATGATTACAGCTCGATGATAGATAATACTCTCATATGATTGGTACAAAATACTGTTTCTATTTTTATACCAGGTTGTCAATTTGCGATGTTAACCTCTTGTGCAATAATTAGCCAGTTTCAGGTTAAGATTGCATTTTGTCAAGAACTTTCAGAGAGGCATAGATCGATAAAAAAACTGCATTTACAGCTGTATTCGTACAATAATGGCCATTATTCCTCTGGGTTAGTAATGGCTGTTTTTCGATTATACGTACCCGTGTTACATCACAGACATGACAGGAAAAAGAACTCAATGTACAATATATGTCAAAACTGGATTTGTATTGGTTGTTTTATTGTGTGTTATTTTTTCTGGTGATAGGTCGGTTTACCTGTCGGCGCAGTCCTTTACTAAGACAGCTCTCAACCCTTGTCTGGAGTCAACATACACATTCCTCAGACATGTGATGGAATCACTCAAGGTTATGCACAGCGATATTCAACCTCTGACCTTTTACCACTTTGGAGGTGATGAAGTTCCAAAAGGGGCTTGGGTCAACTCCAGTGCTTGTCTGACAAGCTCATTACAGGTATGTGTCGGTAGGCAGCTCGTTACATCATCATGATCAGATGTTAAGCTATTCAAATTACTCTTCATCTGTGGTCCATCCATAAACAATACTTGATTTTGCTATTTCCTGAGAGGCACTGGAAGGAATTTTCTCTGTTTTCCAGAAAGCAAATTAGGTGTTGTGTAGCATTAGTAATTTTAATTCACAGAAAGTTCTTCTAAGGTCTCTTCTAGCATTTTGGGTCATCTGATCCAAAGGATCGGGATGACCTATAGTCATCATGCTTAGTACAGAATGTATCTCATTGTCGCCTGTCCACCTTCATAATCTTTTCACATTTCAAACTTCTTCTCAAGTTCCACTAGTGGGTCTGAGCTCTTAGTCTTGCCTGAAATCATGCTGAGATGGTCCGACCAAATGTTAACTGTTATTTTTCGAGTCAATCCGAAATCTTTGAAATATCATTTTAAACTTCTTCTTTAGTTCCACTACCATCTAGTTGAAAATGTATGGGAATGTTAAGGAAGGGAAGCTGAAAGAATGTTGTTTTTTTCCGCCATGTGGAAATTTTAACAAAGCAGCCATTTTGTAACATGATTGAACAGTCATGTTTTTCCTGAACAGCACCTATGTTAAACTTCTTCCCAAATTCCACCAGTGAAATTGAGTTTCTTGAAATGATCTTGAGATGGTCCTAACTAAGTGTTGTTATTTTTTGGGTCGTTCTGAATTGCGTGATGGTACAATTGAACTGGAAATTGATTGGGATGTTACGGAAGGGATCCCTGCTAAGTGTTGCTATTTTTCTGCCATTTTATTCATTGGTGGGTGCCAAGATCCCTCTGTGATCTCTTGTCTAGATCTGTCATTTGGTTTGTTTGGTTTGTGTTTGTTTAACGTCCTATTAACAGCCAGGGTCATTTAAGGACGTGCCAGGTTTTGGAGATGGAGGAAAGCCGGAGTACCCGGAGAAAAACCACCGGCCTACGGTCAGTACCTGGTAACTGCCCCACGTAGGTTTCGAACTCGCAACCCAGAGGTGGAGGGCTAGTGTTGAAGTGTCGGGACACCTTAACCACTCGGCCACCGTGGCCCCAGTCTAGATCTGTCAATGTTTAATATTTGTGAAATGTACAATATTGAGTCAAAATGTTTGATAACTTTAAGATGTAAAATATTGAATGATGATGTTTAATAATTGTGAAATGTAAAATATTGAGTTAGAAGTTTAATAACTTTAAGATGTAAAATATAGTGTGACGATGTTTAATAATTGTGAAATGTAAAATATTAAGTCAAAATGTTTAATAACTTAAAGATGTAAAATATTGAATGATGATGTTTAATAATTGTGAGATGTAAAATATTGATCAGAAGTTTAATAACTTTAAGATGTAAAATATTGAATCACAAGACTGGTTCCCTTGTTGCAGCCAGATGTACACACTCCTCAGAAATGGAAGGAGTATTTTCTGGTCCGTTTGGCTAAGATAGCCAGACAACTAGACCTTGAGCTGGGTGCGTGGGAGGATGGCATCATCGACCAGAACACGTCGGTACCGTTCAACATAGACCTGTTTGGATCGAAGTCAAGGTATGTTTCACTATAATGATCTACTGTAAATGTGGAAATTTACACTAATAACGCGGATCCCTTTTGATCGCGAAAATTTTCCCAAAATGTATTATTTTGATATCAGTTTGAGTAAACTCGAACTACAAACGAAGGTGGGTCAATCGCGAAAATTACCCCGCACGTATAGTTTATGTATCAAAATCGCGAAATTAATAGCCCCTGAAAAAAACCACGTTTACAGTATAAGTTCTGTAATCCTGTGTTTTGAATGCTTAGGAATAGCCATCACGAAAGAAAATTGAGCATTTTAGTGCACATCATCAGATATTTGGCAATTTAAATTGCCCTTTGTCGGTAGTTTGTCTGTACGTTCCTCTCTCAATAAAAAATCCTTGTTATTGTTGTTTCTCAGAAAGTTCTCCACAAATCTTTCTTTAATTGTTTAATTTCAAAACTGATCAGAAAACAAAATGGCTGACAGGAGGTTAATTTGAATTTTGACAGTTGTAGATTGTTATTGCTATCACTCATTGCATAGATTTCTCTCAAATTTCATTTGTTGGTAACCCTTGATCACTAGTTTTGCATGTTTGATTATTTGATTGATTGGATATCAAAATGGCAGACAGGCCACCATCTTGAATTTTGACAGTTGAAGAATGTTACCTCTATTTCTCAGCATGTACTAATAAAAATGGATCTTTATGTAGGTTCGGCTTGGTCCATAGTTGTGCAAGTCTATAATTTGAAACTGAATGGAAAACAAAATGGCTGACAAGTAGCCATTTTTAGCTCACCTGCCGGAAAAGCAAGTGAGCTATTGTGGCGTCCATTGTCTGTCCTTATAAAGAACTTCTTCTAAATATCCAAAAAACTAAGAGACCTGATATTGGGCCTGTATCTTGCAAATAATGCCCTTGACCTACTTTAGTTGTCACACGGGCCAAATATGGCATTAAAACAAAAACTCCAACAGTGGTCATTTTTTTGGTATTTCAATATCATTAAATCATCGAGACAATGCATCTATGCAAATCAAACCCTACATTATGATTCACCATTGTTCAATGAGTAATATCAGCTCTGTCAGAAATAGTGTATACCATTTCCTGAAACATCACTTACATATTATAGCCATGTAGAGCCCTAGTGTTTGAATAAAGTGGTAATCAGCTTATAGCTTTTGCATAAATAACCTCCAGATCAACATAAAGTTGCATTAGAGGCAGGTGAGTGATAAAGGCCCATTGGGCCTCTTATATATCGATATGTTATTACAGGCACATCTACACTTATCCCTGGAACAACAAGTGGGAGTATGGGATTGGGAATCAGGCCTACAACCTTGCCAATGCTGGTTACAAGGTGAGAATCATTTCGGGTGCTTTCTCCTGTCAGTTATCTCCCTTCCATAACAAAATATGTGCTTCAAGGATTTCTTGTCTCCCTTAAATTGAATATTTGTTTTTCTGTCCTCAATTATAGTGGTGTAGCAATTCACCGATGCATCAGTGTATTGGTTCACAGAGTGGTGCATCAATGCATCGTCTATCCTTGATTTGTATTGCGATACCTGAAAATTTGTAGTTATCTCCCTTGACCAACGTTAGCTTACATTTTGTAGTAAACAACATGGCTGACAAGGCCAGAGCCCCACTCGATTTGCACTCTTCTCCTTCTAGAATATATCTTCCGGTCACTCGATTTGTAGCTCTTCTGCTTCTGGAAGATCTTCTACCTCTTCCGTCTCGAAGCTAGAAGATTTATCTTCCAAGATGGCGGCGACCATGTTTTTAAGTGTGCGAGTGATGAGTTTCACTAGAGAAAGATATATGACACATACATGTACAGGTTTGTGTCATAGTGTTTGAGAAAACTTAAAAACTTGTTTGTTTTGTGTTATATTCTTCCGGTTTACTCGATTTACATATAACGGAATGCGATCTTCTTAGAAGGCTTCTCTTCTGAGAAGAGAGCAAATCGAGTGGGGCTCAGTCCAGCAGCTTATAAAGCTGTCTGTTGGATTTCTTTTAAATCCAAATGATCTAACTTTAAGAAAGCTTTGTGGGAAACAGACCAAACATATGTTTTTTGTAACAAATGTAGATGAATACACAAATATTCTGAAAATACCACAAACAAAACATGACTACTGTATGATGGAATACCACATATCTGATGGGTCATCAGCTTCTCATATGTTGTGATATGTATCGTATTGTAATACCTGTATCGCAATACGAATGGTATCGCCACTCATCTTGCGATACACAGCTCTTCTCAGTTATCCGCCTTCCTCTTTTCAGGTTGTGATGTCACAGGGGACTCACCTGTACTTTGACCATGCTCAGGAGCCAGACCCCGAGGAGGTCGGACTTTACTGGGCGACACGCTTCATTGACTTACAGCGTGTGTTTTCCTTCATACCTGCTCAAATGTATTGGAATGCTGACCTGTCCATCATGGGTGAACCACTCACCAAGGACCAAATCTGTAATGGAAAAGAGTGTCTTACCCTTCAAAATCCAGAAAATATTGTTGGTATGTGTAATTATCTCCCTTGTCTGAACTCTTGTTTTCAGAGATGATCTTAGAGTCCAAAAGGCCAAACATCATGAAACTTGGTTGGTTTAGGTTTATTTTGTTTAACGTCCTATTAACAGCCAGGGTCATATAAGGACGTGCCAGGTTTTGGAGGTGGAGGAAGGCTGGAGTTCCTGGAGAAAAACCACCGACCTATACAGACAGTACCAGGCAACTGCCCCGCATGGGTTTCGAACTCGCAACCCAGAGGTGGAGGGCTAGTGATAAAGTGTCGGGGCACCTTAACCACTCTGCCACCGCGACCCCTCGTGACACTTACCATAGTGTTACACATTGATGTGCAGATTTGGAATAGGGGTTTAAAAGTTCAAAGTCAAGGTCTCTGTGACTTTAAAAATAGAACTGAGTATATACTCTCAAAAACACTGGAAATATTTAGGTCACTTATATAGTGGCAATTTTTCTGTAATAAGCTGTGATACTTTGTGAAATACAGATGTGCAATAGGGTTTTGAGTCTCATTGACCAAGTTCAGGACCACTGTTCTGGGTTGATTTCATGTCCTATAGGCGACTTGTTTGTTATTGAAGAGATCTGATAGGAAATTTGATTTTCTGTGTCATTTCCTCGACCTTGAGTTCCTCGACGTTGAGTTAGGTTTTGTGTGTTCTTGACCTTTGCTACAGGTATGGAGTGCCATCTATGGGGAGAATTGTTGAGGTCACGTGATGTCACAGATCATCAAATGTTTCCTCGGGTCATTGCCATGGCGGAGAGAGCCTGGCACCATGCTCCATGGGAGAGTGAGAGTGACGTGGCAGCGAGGCGAACAAAGATGGATGCTGATTGGTCAAGATTTGTGAACACAATCGGGTACAAGGAATACCCATACCTGGACAGCCTCGGTATCAAGTACAGAATCCCGCCTCCAGGGGCAGTGTAAGTGTTTTTATTGGCCGTGCTTGATGTGGATGGTTACTAGTTGTTGAGGCGCCAGTCGTACATGTTAAGGGGTAACATATTACAGCACTTTTACATTCCATTTTATAAATAGACTCAAACTTATTACAGTATTTATATCTTTCTCTACAGCAAGTTATAAACATTCAAATCTGTTAAATTTTTAAAAATAAAAACAGCAAATAGCTTACAACTAAGTTGTATGATACTTTCAGGAGACCAATAAGGGAGATTGATGATTATTTTAAGGGAGTTTTGCCTAAAATAAGGGAGATTTGTGCACAACATGAATATCAACATTTTTACTCAATTTTAAAGCAATAAACTAATTTTAAAAGTGATAAAGAATATTTATATTTATTTTGGATATTAATCATATTATATATAAAAACAACAAAAAGTTGTATAAGGTAAAAAATGCAATAAGTATACATTCAGATTCTGATGATATGAAATTAATTTTTATTTTTTTTTATGTAACACAAAAAGTTTCACAGCTTTATGCATATTACATAACAGCATTTGAAAAGGGTATATTATAATTACATGTAGCTAAAGATTAAGACAAGAAAGTTAATCATTTATCAGTTTGGATTTTCTTAAAATGAGAAAGCTTGATCCACTCTGAGGGAACACATCAGTTGTAAAAATCACCATGAAATGTCCTGTCGGATCCCTAATGTTGGACCATTTAGATATAAAAATATTCCAAGTGTGCAAGTGTATACATGTACATGAAGTCATAAGAACTGAAGATGTTCATGTTGGGAGACTGCAGTAAATCTTATCACGATCATTCTAGATTTTGTATATTGTCTGTGTCATGGACGGTACAGTCATTGTAAACATCATGATTGACCACTACGACCAACAGATGTGCTAATTTTTATAGTTTTATAAAAGAAAATATCGAATTTTATCTTGCTATCACTGATCAACGATATACATGTTATATAAAAAACACGTCTGATTTTGCGTCTGACCAGGCTCTGTATCAATTACCATCATCAAAGTATGGTCGTAAAAGAAAACAAACAATAATTCAAGTCTGTTAGCAAAGAGTGTTAAAGTTGTTTGTAAGCGACTTGCCTTTATTTCATGGTGATAGATATTCTAGCGCAAACATTACACTAGCCAGAGCTTCGTGAAAGCCATGTCCAACAGGCGCCATTTTGATTGAGTGATCACGTGAACAGATGGATCACGTGTGATCATGTGAACAGATGGATCACGTGATCACTAAATTTAGCCAAATCTCATTAAATCTCGCGAGAAAAACTACTGAACAAAAATGGCGTCAGCAAAAATACCGGAGGGAATTACAAAATACAGGAATTTGGGCTCTCCTCCCGGGAGGAAATAAATGACTTGAAAATAAGGGAGATTTTGTCTCAAGCCGGGAGGTATGGCATGTATGTGATAAGCCTGATGATCTCAATTTTCCAATTGTTAATTTTCCATTTCTTAATAGTAACATCCATTCTTCACCAACCTTTGGTGTTTATATTTGCCAGTTGATTTGATATTCAAGGGCTTGTTCCCATTATCATGTTTTGTATGACAGATTTTGACTACTAACAAAACATTAACAACACAAGGTTACAAGAGGTGCAGGTTGATGAGGACAATGGGAAAGTTTTATTGTTGACATCACGTTATTGATCAAATGTTTTTATTTCCTGCAGTTTGATGTAATGAAAAAACCAGACATTACATCACAATGTTCTTTACCAATATCTAGAAAGATTTACATCACAATGTACATTACAGACATCTATTACAAAAGTTACATCACGATGTACATACAGACATCTATAACAAAAGTTACATCACAATGTACATTACAGACATCTATAACAAAAGTTACATCACAATGTACATTACAGACATCTATAACAAAAGTTACATCACGATGTACATTACAGACATCTATAACAAAAGTTACATCACGATGTACATTACAGACATCTGTAACAAAAGTTACATCACGATGTACATTACGGACGTCTATAACAAAAGTTACATCACGATGTACATTACGGACGTCTATAACAAAAGTTACATCACGATGTACATTACAGACATCTATAACAAAAGTTACATCACGATGTACATTACTGACATCTATAACAAAAGTTACATCACGATGTACATTACAGACATCTATAACAAAAGTTACATTACAATGTACATTACGGACGTCTATAACAAAAGTTACATCACGATGTACATTACAGACATCTATAACAAAAGTTACATCACAATGTAAATTACAGGTGTCTATAACAAAAGTTACATCACGATGTACATTACGGACGTCTATAACAAAAGTTACATCACAATGTACATTACAGACCTATATAACAAAAGTTACATCACAATGTACATTACAGACATCTATAACAAAAGTTACATCACAATGTACATTACAGACATCTATAACAAAAGTTACATCACAATGTACATTACAGGTGTCTATAACAAAAGTTACATCACGATGTACATTACAGACATCTATAACAAAAGTTACATCACAATGTACATTACAGACATCTATAACAAAAGTTACATCACAATGTACATTACAGGTGTCTATAACAAAAGTTACATCACAATGTACATTACAGGTGTCTATAACAAAAGTTACATTACGATGTACATTACAGACCTATATAACAAAAGTTACATCACAATGTACATTACAGACATCTATAACAAAAGTTACATCACAATGTACATTACAGACGTCTATAACAAAAGTTACATCACAATGTACATTACAGGTGTCTATGACAAAAGTTACATTACGATGTACATTACAGACCTATATAACAAAAGTTACATCACAATGTACATTACAGACATCTATAACAAAAGTTACATCTTTATGTACATTACAGGTGTCTTTGACAAATTTTACATCACTACGTACATTACAGACATCTGTAACAAAAGTTTTATTCTTTGACAACATGGAAGCATCTCTTTTGGGATGTTGTTAGGAGTTTTAGGACCAGTCATTGCCAATATATGACCATATGATGTTATGCCACTTAATCTAGAATTATGTGACAAATAGATTGTACTTTCTATAGATGGAATACACTTAGAAAATTGACAAAATTCCATGAGATCTCAGATAACATTTGAATTAGTTGTAATTGATTGAAATTCTTCAAATTGTGTATTTTTTCAGGGTAAAAGACAAGAAACTGTTAGTGAACAGTGAGGCGCCTGGTCTGGAAATTCAGTACAGCTTAGACTTTGGTAAAACATGGAGGGATGCAAGGGGGGGACCAGAACTGACGGGGGACAATACCATCTTCCTGAGGACAATGTGAGTCATATATCTGGAGTTGTCTCACTTTAATTAGTTACTGATTAATACATTGTGAAGATAAATTTCATTTTGAGAAATCTACACATTACTACCAGGCTCAAAAGAATATTCAAGTTAGATACCAAGAATATTTTTAATTATTGCAGTGGCAGTCATAATAAGTCTCATGCCAATTTTGCTATTTATTTTCTTTCATTTCTGTACATGGAAGCATGGAATTATACTCACAAAAGTTGACTTATAAACATTCCCCAAATGCCATTAAAGTCATCACTATTCAAACCTATCTGCACAATTCTTCACAAATGAGGTCAAACTGCAATATTCACCAATCATGTGGTAATTCAAGAACCATCTGTATCTTGTCTACGTTTGTTAATTCTAGGTCAACAGACAGGAAAAGATGGAGCCGGATTATCAAGCTTCAGTATGACCATGATCAGGTCAAGGTTAAACAAAGAGCTAGGGACGGAGAGCTGCAGGTTCAACAACAAAATGGAGTAAATTCAAGAGGTTCTAAACAAACTCGATCAGGCACATCTCGACAACAGACTCCACTGGAGAAATCTTCTAACCGGATTTATCAGGAAACATCAGCAATGGTTCAGTCACTCCAACAGAAACAGCAACAGATTCTATGGGATCAACATCCACTTAAACGACGGGGAAGACCTCAGATTTTACCAGGAAATTCTGAGCAACAACCTGGACAAGTTAGATCACCTCAACAAACAGGACAAGTAAAATTACCTCAACAAAACATGAAACTAGGGAAAAGTTCACAACAGATGGGGATCAGACAATTTCAACAGCAGAATGGACGAAAAGAGGTTGATCAGGTCAAATATCAGCAAACAGGTAAATTACTACAACAACCAGGTAAATTACAACAACAACCAGGTAAATTACATCAACAACCAGGTAAACTACATCAACAACCAGGTAAATTACAACAACAACCAGGTGAATTACAACAACAACCAGGTAAATTACAACAACAACCAGGTGAATTACAACAACAACCAGGTAAATTACAACAACAACCAGGTGAATTACAACAACAACCAGGTGAATTTCAACAACCAGGAAAACCTGTAAAAGTGCCAAGAGTCTCGCAGCAAATAGTACAAAATAAAGGTGTGTTGGTTGGACAACAACAGGCAGGACCTGGTTTATCTGAAGGAGCCTTTAAACAAAAAATGAGACTGAAGTCTTTACAAGGAAATATTGACACATTAGTGAAGAAGTTAAGTGATAAAACAATAAATTCCAATTTCCAGCTAAACCCAGAAGCTTCGAATTCCAACGTCCAGCTAAACCCAAAAGCTTCGAATTCTAACGCCCAGCTAAACCCAAAGACTTTGAATGTCCAGGAAAGTTTACCCAAAATGAATCAAGCTGAGGGCAAACTGACCAACCTACTCGCTCTACGAGGCAAATCCTCAAAAACCTTCCAGAGGAAGCCAGAAGTGATTGCTGATGAAAAACCTGCCGGGCCCGCTAAAGTCTGGCAAGGACAGAGGAACAATGCTGCTGACAAGGGGAATCACTCAATTCAAGGCTTAAAGACCAAAGAAAAAGAAATACTTCAAAATTTTAAGGAAAGCTATTGAATGAAGATGGAAATAGTTGTGTTGCTTGAGATCTGAAGTTACCTTGGAAACTCTTTTTGTTCTGTATCTTTGAAAGTTGTTTCAGAAATTTTTCGATTTTTTTTTGTTATCTGGAAAATCATCATTTTTGGTATCATTAGGACCATGTATATATTGTTATAAACAAGGGAGATCACTCTAGTGACAAGTTATATATTGTTATAAACAGTCATATGGTTTAAACAAGGGAGGTCACTCTAGTGACAAGTTCTTGCGTGTGCTACTGATATAATCTAGATCATGTGGGTGTTTGAAGATTTGGACATTTTTTGTTGAGTTTAGTACACTGCCCTCCATCTTTAATCCTTTCACTAAAGAACTTTCTTCTCTTGACAATGCCTCACTTTTGGCCTTTAGTTGAGCTTTCGCCTCTGTGAGGAAGGCTTTGGGTTCTGACCCCTGGTCGAGACATACCAGAGTCTTTAAAAATGGTGGTTGCTACTCCTGCTGAAAGCTCAACATTTTGGGAATGGGACGACTGGTTTGCCCGGTGTCAGTATAATGTGACCAAGTGGGGTGTCCTGCTGGATGTCTTTGGCAGTATCCTTCCGTGAGGTAGCACAATAAATCAGTTATATGATATAAATGGTTGCAGTTACTTGAAGTTTATTAATTTGCTCATACTAATGGCAAATACAAAACAAAAAATAAATATGTTGCCATCTTGAAATAATGGGGAGAATCAAGGAAAAGGCCTGTTTCAAAATACTTAAAATATATTTTAAATGTGTACCATAAAATCACACAGGTAAGATCACTGTGAGAATGCTGGAAACATACAATAAATACACAAAATTTTGCAAATTTGACGAATTTTTTTTAATATAAAATTAGGTTAAAACAATGTAATTATCAAAAAATACGATAATGAACTTAAAAAATAAGTTTTACTGAATTTTAAACTTTGTTGACTCATGGGCCCAGGTTTTATGGATTGGAAAACCCCTCTCTTTAAGCTTTAAGAAGATTAGGAATTGTTACGTGCTCCCATTTTCGTTATGCTCATTCATCCTTCCGTCCTTCTTCAGTTTATCTTGTTGAGACATGATCTCCTACACTACTTGTCACTGGGACTCCATACTTGTTATATAGGATCACATAACAGAGGCGGTGTGTCGTGTATCAAATGTAGATCAGTCTGACCTACAGTTTGACCTTTGACCTACATCAAAGGAAAAGTTTGTCTGGCCTCCATCTCCTACATTGGTTACTTCTCACCTCAACTTCATACTTGGGGTATGGGTTCACCTAGGTGGGGCGATGAACCATGTATCAAATGTAGATCAGTCTGACCTACAGTTTGACCTTTGACCTATATCAAAGGAAAAAAGAAATGTTTGGACCTGCTCCTCTTCTTGTCACCAGAAATTCTTACTCAGGACAGGTTATATGGTAGGCGCCAAGATCACTCGGAGATATCTCATTATTTTTCGCGAGCCTATTACTAGTTTCATAAAATTTCATTAGAAATCAAAACAGATTTAAGATGCTTTATTTAACATCGCTCAATTTACTTCCATTTTGACAAGTTATAGACAAAATTTTGAGGGATTAAAATCAAATGGAGACAGCTATTTTGTTGCATTGTTCACAATTCATGACATCATATCATTGTCCATATCATGACGTCACAATCAATTTTTGGCCCAGCCAATGTGTATGTAACAATGTGTTACTAGTGACATATGTAAAATATTACACGGGGGAATTCACTGTAAAATATTACACGGGGGAATTCACTGGACAATATTACACGGGGGAATTCACTGGACAATGTAAAATATTACACGGGGGAATTCACTGTAAAATATTACACGGGGGAATTCACTGGACAATGTAAAATATTACACAGGGGAATTCACTGGACAATGTAAAATATTACACGGGGGAATTCACTGTAAAATATTACACGGGGGAATTCACTGGACAATGTAAAATATTACACGGAGGAATTCACTGTAAAATATTACACGGGGGAATTCACTGGACAATGTAAAATATTACACGGAGGAATTCACTGGACAACTTTGTGATTAATTATTTATACATATCAACTGTCATCAATGAAATTGTTACGAAGTTTTCAATACTGTACTGGTATATATTAACCTTATCCATCTAGAAATCATACGATGTGTTTCTATATTGTACAGTTGTGTAAAAGTGATGAGATTATTTCTAATCTCAAGCTTCCTTTCATTTACATGCTATGCAAAACAGTTGAGTTAAATGTATATGCATGTAATCAGAATATTTAATATTAAAATCAATGTAAAAAAAAAACCCCAAAAAACAAAAAACAAAAACCTGTTTAACAGTGTGTGTGACATGTATATAGACATTTGTATATTTTTTTTCTATGACAGAGACTACATATAAAATGTTGATACTGACAAATAGATTAGTGATATCAAATATTTTACAGACAGAAAAAAATCAGATTTTCATATTCTTGTATATATTTAAGTACAGTGAGCTCCCATGTAAATTTTGTCTGGATAGAAGTCATTGTTTGCTAAAATGATATGATGATTTTATTTCACCCAGGCACACTTTGTGTGGAACAAGAGGTAATGAATCCGATATACTTGTACACTGTGTAGTATATATAAATTATATATGTTAAACAAAACAGATGCTTCTTTGTTTTATTGTAAAAATTTGTTATAAAAGGTATGATGTTTTATGTTGTTTACAGTAGAGGGATCGTACAGAAAAGACATTTTGTGTGGTGTTATGGTATTTCATAATTCAGTATCTTTTTTTTTTTGCTCACATACTTCCAAAATACAAAACACAACAATTCATTTTTGAGCATATCATGTGAGAAAGAAGGATCTGATCAGGAAAAAAACATTTGTTTTCTTACTTGACATTTATAATGGTGTAATGACACATCAGATGTGGGTGATTTTTTATTTCACTTGATATCCTGGGTCATCTATAATGCTATAATTAATTATCCGACTTGTGGGTGAATTCTTATTTTATTTGATATCCTGGGCCTCAATAATGGTATAATTAAATATCCAACTTGTGGGTGATTTTATCTTCGTTTTTCTTTCATGGTGATCATTTTGCAGTTTTCACCTGTGAAGTCTACTAACTAACAATTATCTACTTTGTTTAAACAACGTTTTTTTTGCAGACACAGGTTACTACTTGTAACAATGCTGTCAGTCATACAGGTATATTGTAAATAGATTTCAGTGGCCTCTCTATCAATACCGTTGTTTTGTATAAGTGGCCTCTCTATCAATACTGTTGTTTTGTATAAGTGGCCTCTCTATCAATACCGTTGTTTTGTATAAGTGACCTCTCTATCAATACTGTTGTTTTGTATAAGTGGCCCCTCTATCAATACCGTTGTTTTGTATAAGTGGCCTCTCTATCAATACTGTTGTTTTGTATAAGTGGCCTCTCTATCAATACAGCTGTTTTGTATAAGCGGCTTCTCTATCAATACCGTTGTTTTGTATAAGTGGCATCTCTATCAATACTGTTGTTTTGTATAAGCGGCCTCTCTATCAATACAGCTGTTTTGTATAAGCGGCCTCTCTATCAATACAGCTGTTTTGTATAAGCGGCATCTCTATCAATACCGTTGTTTTGTATAAGTGGCATCTCTATCAATACCGCTGTTTTGTATAAGTGGCCTCTCTATCAATACAGCTGTTTTGTATAAGCGGCCTCTCTATCAATACCGTTGTTTTGTATAAGTGGCTTCTCTATCAATACCGTTGTTTTGTATAAGTGGCATCTCTATCAATACCGCTGTTTTGTATAAGTGGCCCCTCTATCAATACCGCTGTTTTGTATAAGCGGCCTCTCTATCAATACCGTTGTTTTGTATAAGTGGCTTCTCTATCAATACCGTTGTTTTGTATAAGTGGCATCTCTATCAATACCGCTGTTTTGTATGTTTTGTGACAGTGTTTTATTAGATGTTTTAATGATAGAGTTTCCATACTTTCTGCAATTTTTGCTTTTTTCATTGTTCTACAAATGTTTTCCATTTTGCATAATATTTTGGATAGACATGCCATTTTTGTTGTATTTTGAGGCGTTTTGGACATTTAGGTTATTTTAGGGGAAGATAAATCTTGCACAGGTAAAATGGGAAACAAATCTGTGATTGAAAGGATAAAACAGATTAATACAATTAGTTGTCCATACCTTGTCTTTCTAGATTTATTTTATTCACTGAATTACTGTTGTTTGTAGGCATTGATAATTAACTTGAAAGTAAAAAAACTCATTACACAGTCAAACCTTGATGATTCGAACTTCGTTGATTCAAATTTACTTGGTCCCGAATTTCCTCACTATGTAACGCTACTAACGAACCTATGTGTGATTTAAACTTTTACAAATCGAAGTTTTTGATATTATATTATAGGTAATTGACATCTCATGATTTGAACAACAAATTTACCTGTACTGACCAGTGGACAGGTGTTTGTCGTGACCCCGCGGCAAGACTTCACACCTTTTCCACAAACGCTCTTTCAGACAATAGGGATTACGATAGCGTGTACTGTTGTCTACTCCCAATCATGGGGTTGATTAAAAATCAGGCCCAATGTATAGATTGTGTATTTAGAAGCCATAACATTTAATTAGCAATGTCTTCACTCATACTCAAAGTGTCACGTTTCAAACTTATACATAATCCATATAAATCGATTATTTGTCATTCAATCATGCATTCTCAACTGATCGGCATTCCGCATTTTATATATATATATGCACCTAACGTCTTCAGCAAAAAAAGTTAACGTAAGTGTGCATTGTACTTCATTTGCTTTATCTGTTAAACGTGATATAATTGTTTTGTAAACAATACATAGTTCGTTTAATACAATTCTGAATTGATGAAAAGTATTTATTTTAATTTTGTGTTGGAGGTAAATCAATTAAGCTTTTCCATGTGAGCCTGACAGTTGGCAATCAACACGAAGACACCGAGGACATGTAACGTTAACAGATATGGTCATTATCAAGAAAACATTGATCTATTGTCAACCATGAATAATTCGAAGTCCCGCTGTTTCAAAGTTTTTCTCTGTTAGTCCCTTGAATTTCGAAACATCGAAGTTTGACTAAATGTTTATTGTGGACAACCATTCCATAGATTGTGTAGCGGAACTGGACCGGGTTGATCATCGGCGACCAGGTAGCTCAATCGGTAGAGCATCCGGCTAGTGTTCGGAGGTCCCGGGTTCCAACCCCGGTCTGGCAGTGTATTTTCCACTCCTACCACATTTGGTGCCTGTGACCAAACCTTGTTTCAAGTGAGGTGAATACTTGACAAGGGGATACCCGAACCTGGGTTGTGAATTGTGAAGTCTTCGGGGTCGAAGACTTAAAAAAAATAGGAGGGAAGAGTGTAGCGGAACTGGACCGGGTTGATCATCAGCGACCAGGTAGCTCAATCGGTAGAGCATCCGGCTAGTGCTCGGAGGTCCCGGGTTCGAATCCCGGTCTGACCGTGCACTTTTCCACTCCTATTACAATTGTATTTAGTGAAGAATAAATGATAATAATATCAGCATCGTGATGAAATGTTGTAATGAACCAGTGTAGAGTCCAAGGGTTCAAATTTTAGTTTTGTGGTTGTTATTGAGAATTGTTTATATGGTGGGAAATGTTTTTATGTGGAATAAATTTTTAATGTATACACAATAACGTTTTGACTTGTATGTCTTTAAGTACACCATCATCAGATACATGTAGGTTATTCAAATTGGCGGCCATCTTTGATTTTCACACTTGAAGTTTGTTACTGAAACAACTTCCTTGAGAAGTGATGGAAGGATTTTTCTCAAATATCTAGTAGTTTCCATTGGTCCCTGGATGTGAACATTTGATTTTGAATCTTATATAGACAACAAAATGGCCGCCTGTCTGCATCTTTGATTTTGATAAGTTTGTTATCAATATTTCTTTAGAAGTATTCAGAGCATTTTTCACAGAACTTCATATGCATTATATGCAGGCCCCTCTTTTTTCCCTAGTTAGGCCCATGATAGGTTGAGACTGTACTTCTCAATGATCCACAGCTGAGTTAAAATTATACGATAGCTGCCAGGTAGCATTATGCTTAAAGCAATGTCCGTCCCCTGATCGTTTTATCTTGTTGTTTTTAGGTCACCTGAGACGAAGTTAATTATAACAGGTGTGTTATTTTCAAATAAATGACATTGACCTACTTTCAAGGTCAAATATAATACAAATCTTCAAACAATTTATTTTGAATAACCAATGCAAGAAGTCTGGTGTAGGCAGCCCTTGACTTGTATGTATGGTTACATTCTTCTATTCATCAGCTGTAGAATAAGCGCAGATTATATATTATATAATAAAATAAAAAGTCAAACACAGATCTGCTGTCTCCCTAGTACCGCTCTTCAGGGGATTATATATATAATTGATATGCCTATATTTTATAACCTAGTACAGTCTAGGGAATCGAGTGTAACTATATACTAACTGTCATAATCGTGTTCTGCTACCTTGTGATAATGTTGTGGAGTGACTGGTTACTGCCCCTTATTGTGACGCTAAAGATTTACGCTGTTCAAACGATCCAAACGATAGTCGTATGATAGGTATTTAAAAGATCACGACTGCAAATTCAGGCTACTGACATGGCGGCTTTGAAGGAACTCCGACGACTCAGAGATGAGGAACGAACTCTGGTGAACATAGCATCAAAAGTTAGCGACCAGCTCAACCGACTGAAGGTTAAAATCCTATTAATGATAACCTATGTTATATAAGTAGGACCTGACATTGTTTCGTTAATAGTAAATTTTAGTGGGTACAGTATCGTGCTCCAAAACTGACTGTTACCTTTTGTTTTCCACATGTACACAGTTACAGTCAGTTGCGATAGCCCGAGTTTCCTTTGACCCTGGCACCATATATCGAGTATACTGTACTTTAAGGAAGTGGTAGTGGATTGTTATTTTGATAAACTTGAATTTAACAGTTAAGCATCTGATTGTCTTGAAATTATCTACGGTGTCAAATAGTTTACTACCGTTTTGTTAGGTGGAGGAACTTGCACTTGTGAGTATGATTCGACAGAATGTGAACCAGGGACAGCCTGATGTAGAGGAGGAACTAAACAATAAAGACAACAGCCACGTCCCACAACAGGTAACTATTAAAAGTTCACCCACAATTCTCGATACATGTATATATCAGGGCAAATGTGACGAAACATCTAAGTCGTTCATTTTCAGTTGTATTTGAGGAATTTCATCATTGCAATTATTCAGTATCCATGTTCCGACATGGATCACTCCATATTCAGTGACAAACTATATTTCGCTCATATTTCGCTCAGTTGACATCGTTGTAAGCTAGCTAGCTTGTGGAGATGTATTTATGTTGTTTTCCCTCTAATGGATTGGTGTACCCCGACGCGTACTATTCGACTTCCGGTTGCTCAATATTTACACTTTGTACATGTACAGTTATTTCATTAATTAGTCACTTGGTTGGGTTTTTTTTCCCAAGTAAACACATGTAAATGTACGTTGTAGATCAATATTAAAAATAATGTCACAGTTGATCTATTTACACATGTATGTATTAGTATTTCTTGTTTAAAAGATAAAAAAGACAACCTTTCCTTCATTCGACTGATTGAATAGTTATCCTTAACTTGATTGATTGAACCAAAGTAACACTTTGGGTAGTGAGAAACACAGGGATTCATATAGTTCTTTCCTGTTAGAAACACTTTCCTTAGAGAGTTGTAGTTATTTTGTTTTTGTTTTGTTAGTAGAATGTTGGCCGAAATTTAGCTGGGTGATGGTTCCAATGCTTGTTGATTCTAGATTTGAAGGCATTTATGGATGGAGCACTTATTACTTCTTCAGGTAGAGAGTTCCAGATGTTTATTACTCGATTGCTGTAGAAGTTTCCAGTTTTGTTGAGTCTGAATGGTCTTTTGTATAATTTTCTGGAGTGCCCCCTGGTTGTGGTTCGACCTGTTTCCTGAAATAGCGTGCCAGTTTCAACAATATCCAATTTGTTGAGGATTTTGTATGTTTGGATGATGTCCGCCCGCTCTCTGCGATATTCGAGTGTTGGTAATCCTAGTTCCTTGAGTCTATCATGATAAGAAAGATGTTTCAGACTTGGCATTCTCTTTGTTGCACGTCTTTGGATGTTTTCTAAGATGATTTTGTCTTTGATTAAGGCTGGTGATGTTACTGGTGTTGCATATTCTACAATCGGACGGATTAAAGTTTTGTATAGTGCCAGAAACATACATGGGCTCATGTATGAGAATGTCCTGAACATTAAGCCAGTTATCTTGCTTGCCTTTGAGCTAACTGCGTTTGCATGAATGGAAAATTGTAGATTGTGGTCGATATTCACTCCCAAGTCCTTTTCTGAGTCAACTTTTTGTATTGGTGTTGTGATGTCATCTTGTTTTATTGTATATATATTGTTTCCTTGATTCTGGCCAATCTCTAAGTACTTGCATTTTGCTGTGTTGAGCTGCATAAGCCATGTTTGTGTCCAGTCACACATATGGTTAATGTTGTTTTGCAAGTCTTGTCTGTCATCTTCAGAGTTTATCTTTTTGTACATCTTAGTGTCATCAGCAAATAGTTTGATGGTACAGTTTAGCATGTCTGGCATGTCGTTGACGTGGATTAGGAAGAGAGTTGGCCCTAGAACACTCCCTTGGGGTACCCCACTTGTGACTGGTACGGATTCTGATGTAACACCATTGATGGAGACTCTCTGGACCATGTTGTTTAGAAAAGCTTTGATCCATCCCAGTAATTTTCCACTTATTCCATACTGGTCTAGTTTGTGTAAAAGAAATTTGTGGGACACTTTGTCGAATGCCTAAAATGCTATAGCGAGTCAATCCATTATAGGAGGGTTGTGTCGTCTGCACATAAGTATCAATCCGTTTGATTATGATTTGGGTCATAAGTGTGTTAATTTTTGGAGCATGCATGCACAGTTTTCATTCAATAAATGCGCCTGGTGTGACGGAAACTAGTGAGATGTTTAAGGTACTGTACATCATGTGTATGAAATGAAATTGTGATTTTTTTTGTCTAAGCATCAGAGCAGGTGGATATAAAAGGAGGCTAGTCCTCATAACAATATTTTGTTTCACCAATTCATCAGATTGTCATTCAGCAGTAATTTTTTTCAATGTGTTCACAGTTTTTGTGGCCAGGAATTTAAAAGTCTCTCCTGTTTACATTTGTTCTATATACCTGTGGTCAGATTTGCCAGTACTCCTGTACCAGCTGTATTGCTTTGGTTATTTATAGGATTCAGAGAAATTTGTGATGAAAGAAGCTTCAGGCTGACAAATATGAATGCAGGCTTCAGATCGAAAGGACATGAAAGTGTTGATGCTCACTTTGCCCAAAAGGACATGTCTAGTTTTATATAAATTCATGCATTATGCATTAAAATACATTCAGTGAATAATGGAATAAGTTTCAAACATTCACCTTCATTGCCTGTCTGTCATAGGTGTCAATCACCTCGGATTACACGAAATGACTCGGGGGGGGGGGGGGGAATCATTAGAATTTCCCCAAGATCTCGATATGGTACATCTCGGGGTCAAAATCATAGACTTGGGCATCCCTGAGCCTCATAAAACCCCTTAAAACTCTGACACTTCGACCCTGGCCTGATTGTGTAAACAAAATACCCCCACCACCTGTTATGATACAGTAGCTGGCATGGAACTGTGCCTAGGTGGCTTCACTTGACACAGTCAGTTATTATTGTGATTACAACTAGGGTACATTACTTCTGGACAATTCTGGATGATACAGGCCCTCTATACCTCTTGTTCTCAGAAAGTTCATGCTTTAAGAATGATTGAGAGGAATAAAGGAAGGAGGAGAAAAGTAAAGAAAAGATCGGACAAAAATTTACCCAATACAGATCATTCAATGGTGGAAGCCAAGATCCTATTAAATGTTTTTTTTTGTTGTATTTTGTTTAGATTGTTCTGAAAACAGAAACAAACATTAATGAGGAGAATGATAACAAACCCCCAGAGTTACTTACCTTGGATCTGTCTGTTCAACCCACAGGACAACAACAGTTTGGTGAGTCAATCCAGTAAAACTGGAAATAACGTTATATAGTATCTGTATGTCCTATGTCTGACGACAGTTTTAATCTTTGACTAATTGACAAACTGTACTTATTAGTGGTTTACAGTTCAGTTAGATCATGTGTTATTATCCGAATCTTTTGTGTGGATGTTCATGTGGAGTCTTAACAAGGATATTGTAGATTCAATTTGGGAGAATGAATTTTATTTTATTCATTTTTTTTTTTTTTTTTTTTTCGTGGGGGGGATTTAACTTTTCTCTGGCAATTTTTCAGTTCACAGTAAACAAATATTTATGTTCTCTCAGAATACTTCTGGGAAATGCCTCAGAACACTTCTGGGAAAAAAGTATTTATGTTCCCCAAAGCAACAGCAGGAAATGTAGACTTATATGCTTTGACCATGAATTGCTTCTGTCTGCATAAGAAATATTACATCCTTGCTCTACCTGAGTAAGATTTTAATTTGTGTTTAAGTTTGCAAAGGTTTTTTCCCCCTGGTTTTGCAGGTGAGGAGGAAGAGGAGGAAGATGATGATGATGATGATATAGTTGATAAACTCCAGCAGTGACCAGCAGTCACTTTCATGGGAAAGGAATTCTGGAGAGGAAACACATGAAGTAACTATTGGTCAATCTGTCACACCACATCTCCATGGTGACTGGTACAAGTTCCCAGATGGTAAACTCTTGTGTTGATTTCTACACGATGACAGGACTGTAGTACAAGTTCCCAGACAGTGAATTCCTGTGTTGATTCCAACATGATTTCAGGACTGTAGTACAAGTTCTAAGACAGTGAATTCCTTAAAGAGTTATGTGGTGATTCAAACATGATATATTGTTCTTCTCTTGTACCAACTAGTTAAGACATAACACATGTAAAGCCACAGCAGATGGACCCTTGTCTTTGAAAGGATACCAAGGTTTCCACTTGGCACCTGTGTGGACTCCCCGCTGTATGGAGTTCTCCAAGGCCATTCAGGGGCTTGATTGGTATATTTGGATCTGTATAGGTTTGAAGGCTAGGTTTCTCTTGCCAATATGTCAGAGTACAAGACTGTCAGGTTGACAGCCGAGTTTAGACTCTCAGTGCTGAACTGTCCAGTTTAGATATTGTTATTCGTTCACCTGGTCCTATGGACCAAGATGAGCTTATGCCCTACCGTGGCATCCTTTCTAGGTCGGTTGGTTGGGTGGTCAGTCTATCTGTCTCTCCAACCAACCACAGATTCAGTTTCCAGATGTTCACTTTTGTATTTATTGACCGATTTACATGAAATTTGGTCTAGATGCTCAGTCCACAAAAATAGATCATTAATTACAATAAAATAAAAAAGATACAAAAAGGTCAAGATCAAATTTTGTCTTTTCTCCGATTGGAATATTTTGCCGGTCAGAATTAGAATTACCTTTAACCAAGGAGTCAGTTGACCAAAAATCAAGGTCACTGGATCAAAGGTCAAGGTCACTTGGTCCAAAGGGAAGTGTTTCAGCATTGAACTGCTTTCAGTTGAAAGTTATGGGCTGATGAATGCCAACTGGTCAAAGGCCAATTCAACATGAAGCGCTAGTTCAGTGCTTATATTTACATTTGACAACGATTTTAAAAGACCATATCCAGGAATTTTGCTCTTACGATGAATGAACAAATTATTATTGTCAAAGATGGAACAGCCTTTTCAACAGCCATCTTTCATTATCGCCGACGTAACAATTATGACGTCAAAATAAAGGTTTGGAAGTTATGGACTCGTAACCTTCAAGTGAGCTTGGTAAGGTTATATAGTGGGGCTGGAGCGTAAATGTAAATATTTTGCCATAAACACCGAAATATCAGCGATACAGTCTCTCTGGGCCTCTTGCTTTTAGACGGGTCGATTAATAATAATAAAAGAAGTTTTAGTTATAAGGCAAAGTTATTATCATAAATTTACTACAGCAGTATTGTCTATGGAGAAATTTTTTTTTTATGAATTTAATGAACATTAAAAATCTTTTGGTAGTAAAAATATATCTTTTTGTGAAAATCGATAATGAAACAATAAAATTTTTAACATGAAATTGTGAATACATTGTACATTTTTTCTCGTTTTGTTTTGTCACTTCTCGAAGAGAGGGAGGATCTTATGTTATTACTCAGCATCCCATGTTAACACAGGTATAGATTGATTGACATGTTAACACAGGTATAGATTTATTGACATGTTAACACAGGTATAGATTGATTGACATGTTGACACAGGTATAGATTGATTGACATGTTAACACGGGTGTAGATTTATTGACATGTTGACACAGGTATAGATTTATTGACATGTTAACACAGGTATAGATTTATTGACATGTTAACACAGGTATAGATTTATTGATATGTTAACACGGGTATAGATTTATTGACATGTTAACACAGGTATAGATTTATTGACATGTTAACACAGGTATAGATTTATTGACATGTTAACACAGGTATAGATTGATTGACATGTTAACACAGGTATAGATTTATTGACATGTTAACACAGGTATAGATTTATTGACATGTTAACACGGGTATAGATTTATTGACATGTTAACACGGGTATAGATTTATTGACATGTTAACACAGGTATAGATTTATTGACATGTTAACACAGGTATAGATTTATTGACATGTTAACACGGGTATAGATTTATTGACATGTTAACACGGGTATAGATTGATTGACATGTTAACACGGGTATAGATTGATTGACATGTTAACACGGGTATAGATTGATTGACATGTTAACACAGGTATAGATTTATTGAAATGTTAACACAGGTATAGATTGATTGACAGATATTAACACAGGTATAGATTGATTGACAGATATTAACACACAACACAGGAATAGATTTCTGTTTGATTTTTAATGACATGGCACATACATATCTCGTACTCGGTTTCTTACATTCTCCAATTCAACTCCTTAATAAACTGATACAATAGCCTAAATAAGGAACATACTCCAATATTCTCTTGATGAAATGTGATCAATTTATTTCAAACCTAAATTTTATTAATATAAGTTTAAAAGATAATATTACAAGAGGATTAATAAACTAATCCCACTTTTTCTATTAAACGTAGTTTTTAACACCAACAAACAAAAATTAACAACGGCATTCCTAAAATGATCATCTACTGTATATAATATGATTGAAAATTAAAACTACATCTATATAGAGTGTGAATATGATCAAATGTCTTTGTGATGCAGTTGATAATTAATTTACTTTTAATTTAAAACTTCAAATGGAGATGTAGTAGCTATGAGAAATGATGTATTATATACATAATCTCATTAATGTCAGCGATAATTATACACCCATTATCAGTTATAGAATTTATGCAGAATATCTCAACCAGACATAATTAACTTAATTGTCAACACCTACAGCCTACATTTGTATCATGCACTGTTATGATAACTTCGTACATAAGAGATATACAAACTATGGGATAAGTTGTGGAAATGATGGCAATCCAAGGTCCGGTCTTTCTGGTTATACATTTTTTTTTAGAAATTTGATTTTTGCAAATTTTATGCATGCATTAATTTATTTATTTTTAATTCTGAATGTAGGTATTTACCTAAATATTATAATTACCATTTCTATCCATACTTATCCTTCAACTTTATCAAAAAAAAAACAAAAAAAAAAATTATATCATAAATGTTCCGAATATTGTAGATGCCAATGTCGAGGTCTGGTTCTTAGGTTCGCCACTGAAAATCTGTTGGCTGATTAACCAAAAGTGAACTGTATCTTAATGGTATGAATCCTTGTTACTTTTTGAAACAGAGCTGATCACAGAGGATAATTGTCCCAGTTACACAACAGATATACAGCTGCAAATCATTCAACCATAACCAAATGTAAACATTTATAATTGCACAATAAATAATGGTAAAAAGGAGATTAAAAAAAGTTCTACCAAAAATAGTAAAACAGGTTTTAATTACAATATAATATTTAAAACAGATTTCCACAAGGACAGAAACATAGTATATATATTAACTGCTAAAAATATGTTCACAATATTGCAAAAAATGCAAAAATGTGTCTAAACAAACGACATGAAATTTAAAATCAAATCATGATTCTGATATCAACGACCTACCGGTATATTATATATAAATAGGAATATGACAAGAGTTCATTTTTTTTTATTCTAAAACCTTTGTGAAATAAAAAAAAAAAAATGAAATGTCATGTTTCCAACTCCAAACAGTTTTTCTATGAAAAATATATGGAAGATGAAAAATATATATATAGTTGAAATCAAATCCTTGTAAGTAAGATGAATCAATTTAGCACAACCAGTTAGAAATACAAATGTTGGTCCCATATCTGATTTCTTTACATATAATCTTATCCTAGATTGTAAAGTGATGCATTTCTGTCACTAATTCCGAATCGATGAGATCTTTTTCTCCCTAAATGTCAGTGATTTCAAAATAGAAACTTAGAGAAAAAAAATATTCACCATGGTAAACTTGTGGGAATAAATTTTTCCTACCGGGGTCATCCTTAAAAATCAATAAAAAAAATACCTTCAGATTAAATCTCATCATCATTCATACAGTACCAATCACAATTATACACAATATAAATTACAAAAGGTAGGAGAAGTAACGAGTAATATCGGTAGCGTGACAATAATCTACTTGTCACTAAATAATAACTTCATCTCTGCTCAATTTATTTGTATTATTCAATATCGTTAAAGTTTAAGATTTTTCACTGACAAGCCTTATCATGCTTGAACACTGGTTTTGGATAACTATGACATGGTTTTGGTAGCTGTACATGTATTAACAATGGATCTTTCTTAATGTACAAGCTCACTTACAGAACCGGCTTATTTCAAATAAATTCTTTTCACAAATAGTTCAGACTACTCAAATCATTTTTTTTCTCAAAGTTTGTAGTTGGACTTATTACTCAGCTTTATGCTGCGTGCAGTACCAGTGTCTTTCCATAAAATACCAGAGGCTTACAATCCATTTTATTTCAATGGTCCCGAAAAGTTGATTCCAAATTACATCTACACTGTAGATAATCAGAGGATGATGACTTCCAGGCTGGTGTCAGCTGTGGTTACAGTATTTATTACAAAGGTTAACAGTTTGATTACCAGGGTATGCGGTTGTCGACAAATCTTTTGATGTGATGATCAACTTAGTGGAATTCATAGCTGTTTCTACAGAAAACAGTAGGAACTGTTAAAACCTGAATATTTGACAATACAAGAAATAATTGTCCTGATGAAATAATCAGTCCAAATGTCATCGTAAGGACCAATAAAGTTAAAACATTCAGCTCCAGTTAGGATTATAAAGTAAAATATCATAAAACACACTGAACCAGTATCATCAAAGTGAACACATCCATCTTCTCAACATCCAACCTGAATTAATGAAACATAAAATATGAAATGGACTATAGAAGCAAATTAACTTTTTCTCTCTTCATCCATCCAGATATGATGAAATATAAATATGAAACAGTCTTTAGAATCTTTTCTCTTCCATATTTGCAAACAAGTACATATGAAGATTTGCAAATATGCAAAAGACGGCACATCCTTTCCTTTATGTTACTGGAAATTGAAACAGACTTTAGCTGCCGTGGCTCCCATACAGCATTCTCACAATTTCTTTTAATGAAGATTTCTAATTCATTTGTTTTCATTTCTTCTTCTTCTTTGTCTCTTTTTCTTTCCTTTGAAGTTTCATCTTTTTCTTTTCATCTTTCTGTCTTTCCTTTTCTTTTAGACTGGATACCAGCTTGTAAGCAAAGAAAACTGGGGGGAAAAAATGAATAAAAAAATTACAAAATATTGCAGAAATAAATAATTACATGTCACCTGCAAGCTTTGATATCATTATATCCTAGACTTAAATTTGCTTATCTACCATATACATGTAGTTGGTGATTAAAAACTGATTCCTAGATAATTATATATAAACTTAACTATGTATGAATTTGATAGAGTGGATAGTCATGACCGAGGGACACACACATGTATCAACTGGCAAGTTTGAAAATCAGCAAATCAACAAATAAATAACTTAAATATCATGTACAATCAAACTAAAAGTGAGGAATTCCCAACAAGGAATACTCAATGGAAAATACAGAGTTTGTAGATATTTAAACAGGTGGTGAAGAAGCAAATGTGCTTAATTATTTAATATTAGAAGACCGACTACACAATTGCTACTGAGAGTTGAGTGTCCAACTGAACAGTATTTCACATGTAGAAGGAATCCTTGGTATGTCTAGTAGTAACAGTCAATTTGGTGAGGATCAGCCACCTAAGAATACAATAATGGCTGATTATATAAGTGCACATGATGATATGTTTTCAATCTTTTAAGTTACACTAATGTATTTACTTAGTTAAGTGATATCATTTATTCAACTTTTAAGGAGGTGATATCACTTAATGTGATGATATACAGTAGTAAAACAGTGCCCCATGAAACAGAATATTTAACTTAAGATGATTTTTGATAAAAAATTAATTCAAATCAAAGTAAAACTGGGCATCATTATTTCAGGTTTAAAAGGAATGTTAATGGGCAACATTTCAAATAGGCATAATGGACAAGGTTAAAGTAAATGTAGGCAGACTTAGTTTTATAGCAGTGTGTCACGAACAAACCTAATGGAGACACACAACGATGAAACAAACAAAAACCCACACACACAAAAATTATAAATCTGAAGTCGGACCACATCTAGAGTAAAGTAGCAAGTCAAAGTGTGCATTAAGTTTGAACCTCATTACTAACATTTAGGGACTTTAACTTAAGAAAAAAAGTTTTCCATTTTTGAAAATCTTACAACAGGAATATTTGAACAGGAACGAAAGATATGTGGAAAAAAAATTATTGCCCATCAGATATTAAAAACAGCCCTTTGATATTTGGAACATTTTGTCTGAACAAGTCAAAGAATTAAAACTATCAATAAGAGATTTAGAGTAAGTAGAGTAAATTTTACAAAAAACAACACCACTGCAATTATAATCATTTAGCTAGTTACAAATTGTTCCCCAAAAGTGATAGTTAATCATATTTTGTATTACAATACTGATGATACAGTGGACAAAATCCTATATAACATTTAGTTAAAAACATAGGGAGAAAATACAACATTTAAGGTCAGGTTATTTAATTAAAATTTTCTTAAAATTCTATATCGACCAATTTAGCTACAATAAACAGGGTGGTATATCTAATATAGAGCGACGCGACCCAACATAATATTAGTAGGTCGACATATATTGTACTAGATCTAGACTATGACCCGATTCTATACGTACACCGCGATTTAATAACAACTTACCATCATCAGAACATGATTTGTTAATAATTTATATTTTCTTTGTGGGTCATAAAAAAAACAGAAACAAACAAAAAACTATCTATTTGACACTTTCGATACAAGCATATGTTGTAGACTAGGCATGTACACGTAAGCCGGCATCTGCCCGAACATATATCTGGTAATTATGCCGGTCGGTTCTTAAAGATATACATACTTAAACAATATATATGTATATTAACAATACTACATCTGCGAAAAGTTACTGAAGTTACAGTTTATCTAAAATCATGTAATTCCATATCAAACCGAACAACTTCGATGGTCTAACATAATGAATTATTTCAGACATTTGTGACCAATATGGTAGACTTACGGAATAAAGACCCTATTATTAGTCCAGGGACGATAAAAACCGCATTATCGATGCTCTCTTTGACAGGTCCGGATCCATACTCCACCATTCTGATCTCTGAGAGATTATCGATCGGTAAAAAACTTCAAATTGATCACAATCTGGTAAAAACCTTTGACAATCTGACCAGCTGGCACACCGGATATGGACGTTGACTTACCGGAAGTGAACACGACCTTACGCAGTCGTACTAAATGCAGCTCGAGACAAACAAATGGCAAATTGGTATCAGGTCCGTTTTCGTTTCTTGCTGTTCAAAAGATCACACCGGCTGGACCAGAAGACTTTGTTTGTGAAATAGTGATGTACATCGGCTTAGATTTTATGTTGCATTCAAAACCTTTATTAATTTCTTCATGTCCGTCAAGAATTCTGCCTGAACTGATGCAACTAAAAATTGACAAACCGGTTTAACCGCATAAACGAACAGGCCCCAGGTCAAATCTACGGTAGCTGGGAACGGACATAAACATTATTTGAGTGGGTGCGATAATAAAACACTCTATGCTATTTAGCTAGAACGCAATAGCATTTCGTTTGCACGCAAATATATTTTATTCGCACCCAATAATATTTCATTAACACGCAAGAATATTTCGTTCCAACTTTTTGTTATGATGTCCGTTCCCAGCCACCATACAAATCAGACAAACTGGTTCATCAATTTTTAATTGCCAAATTTCAGGCATAAATCCTTGACGTGTAAATAATACCGAAAGAAATTAACTGTCTACAAAGGGCTGGGGGGAGGGGGGCTGGGGGGGGGGGGGGGGATTAGTCTATGTAGCTATATATTTTAATGAGATGATGCTTGGTTAATTAGGCGATGACACTTTGGCCTTTTATTCCCAGTTTTTTTAGTTAAATATGCCTCATCGCGTATGGAAGACCAGTTATGATGGATTAAAAATGAAAATAGACTTGGGGTATACGTATTGCACGGCCAGATCCCAGACCTAACCGTAATCCAAAATTCATGATATAGAAATATCAGCTAAAGCTTATATTTAGTATTTTCATTCAATTTAGAATTATTTACCTTACGATTGAAGAGACAATACGTCTTAAGTTCCTGTCTTGCGCAGCAATATTACTCCGTGTCACTGTTAATTTACCATCATAATTAAAAACCAAGCTTAAATTAGTAACGTTTTTCTTCTTCTGAAAACCGCTTTTCGCGTTTTTACGTGTTTATTTCACGTTATTACGCCTTTTTTTGCGTTATAACGTGTATCAATTAACTTCATTTTATGAAAATGAATGTTTCTAAAACACAGGTAATTTGGATTGGAAATAAGAAATTTTCTGAGGACACTTATCTCCCAGAGCTAAACTTACAGTGGGGTAGACAGAGATTTACACTTTTAGGTATTAAATATAAACTTTATTTTATTCATTCAATTCATACATATACAATACACAATCATACAATCATAATGTGAATAGGATTCGGAAACAAGTATAAGACTTATATTAATCCGTTTCCTTTTATGACACATTGAGTAAACGGCAGCAAGTGGGAGAATACGTAAGTGAGCAATGTAATACTTGAATAAATGAAAAATGGGGAAATTCGGAAAAAGGAGAGATGAAAAGACCAGAAGAAAAAGATCAGAGAGGAATTTTATGCCATGACATGAGATATACAACCTGCTGTAACAGCTGTGCAAACAATAAAGAATAAAAAATAAAAACAATCATTCAAATCTTTTAGAAATAATTATAAATTCTTGAACACTGGAAAAAATCAAAAGATTTTCATCATACATGAGTTCGTTATCACCGAAGAGTAGTATTTCAGTTGATAAGGGATAGTTTAGAGCACTAAAACAACGTAAGCGAAACTGCGCGAAAAGTGGACAACGTAATAAGAAATGTTCGTTGGTCTCATCTTCTTCATGATTACACATGCATAGAGGACTATCTATAAGATTTTTATGAAATAGATAAAATTTTAGAGGACTGCACTCCATCCTTAATCTTGCATGGTGAATCTGACCCAGTCTATTGCCGCTAAGGAAGTAATGTGGAACTTTGTGGCGTGGTTTATTCAAATGACTTTTCAATTTAGTTATGGACGGATCACTTTTGATTGCATCTGGCAAGGAATTCCACAAAGGGATTACAGATGGCAGGAAGGATTTCATGTAAAGACTTGTGCGACAAGGAGGAGGGCGAAAGTTATTTCCAACACGAGTATTGTGATCATGGATGCTATTATTACGTCGAGGAAGAATTTCTTGTAGATACTGAGGAAGGAGACCGTGAACCATTTTATGGAAATGAATTATTTTGTGGTGTTTACGTCTTTGCTCTAAGTGAAGCCAGCCTTTTAGGTATTGAGTTTCACGTTAATTTACATGAGATGCCGAAACTGAATGTTGATAAAAGATTGACAAAATTGAAAACTTTAGTATAAATTTGGAAAAGGAGATCTTTAACACCTATTGGAAGAATACATATTATTAAATAACTTCTGATATCACAACTTAACCATCTATTTGTCTCTCTACCTAATCCAGATGAATCCTTTCTTATGAAACTCAATACCATTCTATTTGAATTTTTATGGAATAGCAAAACAGACAAAATCAAAAGAGTAGCTGTTCAAAATTTTTTAAGTGGTGGCCTGAAAATGATTAATTTGAAAGCTTATGTAGATTCTTTAAAATTATGTTGGATACGAAGACTTTATCAGACCACAGCCAAATGGCAAGTCATTCTTAAAAGTTTTATAAACATAGATGTGCTAGCCAATTGTGGTGATGATTATGTACAGATTTGTCAGAAAAAATGAAAAATAAGTTCTGGATTGATGTTTTTAAAGCTTGGAATAGACTAATATTTATGAATGAAAAAAATACTTTTAGAGAAGATTCCATTCTGAAATCACCCATTTGGTTTAACAGGAATATAACTATTGGAAGGAAGTCGGTGTTTACTAAATCTCTTTTTGAGAAAAATGTTCTTACAGTTAATGACCTAATAAAAGATCATAGTTTGAGGGATTTCTACACTTTTCATGAGTTTCTTCAGATATACAATATTACCCCGGGTACTCTCTCTCTCTCTCTCTCTCTCTCTCTCTCTCTCTCTCTCTTGGTATGGATGGGTTTTGTAAGGATGTGCATGCACAGACTAATTTGACACAGATGCTATGAATATGTGTTGATAAAGTCTCATTATGATTTGATTATGATGACAGTATGTGGATGGTAGTCTTACAATGATATGATGAGGAGGAAAGTGTGATAACGATTGCAGGGTTTTGATAATGATCATTGATGATGATGATGATGCTGATGATGATGATGATGATGATATGAAGATGAAAATGAAGGTGTGATGTGGATGACAGCTCTGTTATAACATGATGATGTCAGTGAAATGTGGATGGCTGCGTTATAAGTATATGATGATGTCAGTGTGATGAAGTCTGATGAGGATGACGGTATTATGATGATGTGATAATGGCCATTATATTATAATGATATGATGATGACAGTGTGATGAGGTTGATAGCATTACGATAATATGATGGCTGCTATAATGATATGATGATGACAGTATGACGTGGTTGGTATTACATCCAATTTTATAATGATACAATATAATAATGACATTATTTTGACTGTGTGATGAGGATGACAGAGTGATGATGATGATGGTAGTGTGACAATGATGAGTGTTACTTTCGTTAAAGATGGTAAACAATTTGCAGTTAAGAGCAATTCCCATTGAAATGTTCATCCCGTTTACATTTTTGGCACCCACTCTGCCCCTTTGCCCCACAGCAGCAGCGTTAAGTTACAGAGGAATTGACCACGCCCCTTTTCTTTTTGTCTTCTGATATGGGCCTTACTTACACTGGGTTTGTAAAGGATTTTTATTTGATTTTGGAGAAGTTGGTTTATAATGCAGCTTTCTTTGGTGGTCATTCCTTCCACCGAGGGGCAGCTACTGGGGCCAGGTCGTGGGGTGTACCGGACAATAATATAAGCTTCTCCTTGGTCCAGCTACTGGGGCCAGGTCGTTGGGTGTACCGGACAATGATATAAGCTTCTCCTTGGTCCAGCTACTGGGGCCAGGTCGTGGGGTGTACCGGACAATGATATAAGCTTCTCCTTGGTCCAGCTTCTGGGGCCAGGTCGTGGGGTGTACCGGACAATGATATATAAACTTCTCCTTGGTCCAGCTACTGGGGCCAGGTCGTGGGGTGTACCGGACAATGATATAAGCTTCTCCTTGGTCAAGCTACTGGGGCCAGGTCGTGGGGTGTACCGGACAATGATATAAGCTTCTCCTTGGTCCAGCTACTGGGGCCAGGTCGTGGGGTGTACCGGACAATGATATAAGCTTCTCCTTGGTCCAGCTACTGGGGCCAGGTCGTTGGGTGTACCGGACAATGATATAAGCTTCTCCTTGGTCCAGCTTCTGGGGCCAGGTCGTGGGGTGTACCGGACAATGATATAAGCTTCTCCTTGGTCCAGCTTCTGGGGCCAGGTCGTGGGGTGTACCGGACAATGATATATAAACTTCTCCTTGGTCCAGCTACTGGGGCCAGGTCGTGGGGTGTACCGGACAATGATATAAGCTTCTCCTTGGTCCAGCTACTGGGGCCAGGTCGTGGGGTGTACCGGACAATGATATAAGCTTCTCCTTGGTCCAGCTACTGGGGCCAGGTGGTGGGGCGTACCGGACAATGATATAAGCTTCTCCTTGGTCCAGCTACTGGGGCCAGGTCGTGGGGTGTACCGGACAATGATATAAGCTTCTCCTTGGTCCAGCTTCTGGGGCCAGGTCGTGGGGTGTACCGGACAATGATATAAGCTTCTCCTTGGTCCAGCTTCTGGGGCCAGGTCGTGGGGTGTACCGGACAATGATATATAAGCTTCTCCTTGGTCCAGCTACTGGGGCCAGGTCGTGGGGTGTACCGGACAATGATATAAGCTTCTCCTTGGTCCAGCTACTGGGGCCAGGTCGTGGGGTGTACCGGACAATGATATAAGCTTCTCCTTGGTCCAGCTACTGGGGCCAGGTCGTGGGGTGTACTGGACAAATATATAAGCTTCTCCTTGGTCCAGCTACTGGGGCCAGGTCGTTGGGTGTACCGGACAATGATATAAGCTTCTCCTTGGTCCAGCTACTGGGGCCAGGTCGTGGGGTGTACCGGACAATGCTATAAGCTTCTCCTTGGTCCAGCTACTGGGGCCAGGTCGTGAGATGTACCGGACAATGATATAAGCTTCTCCTTTGTCCAGCTACTGGGGCCAGGTCGTGGGGTGTACCGGACAATGATATAAGCTTCTCCTTGGTCCAGCTATTTGGGCCAGGTCGTGGGGTGTACCGGACAATGATATAAGCTTCTCCTTAGTCCAGCTACTGGGGCCAGGTCGTGGGGTGTACCGGACAATGGTATAAGCTTCTCCTTGGTCCAGCGGCTGCTATAAACATTATATTGATGCTGACAGAAGCAAAAGAATAACTGCTATGGATTTGTTTTGTTCAACCCTTCTTCGTTTACCTATACTACCTACCATTTTGAAGATGACTTTAGTTATAAATATCAACAATTTTGGGTTTGGACCTATCTTATGACATTTTTCACCATTGTTATAATACTTTGTTGTGAAAATATTACTAAACTCGGTAGTCTAGGTTTAATATTTTTTGAACAATTCAAAATATTCAAACTTATAGATATGGGAACTGATTATGTTAAAAACTAAAACACTAGAAATATTTTTTGGAAATATGTATTCCAGGCATGGATTAAAATATCTGATAGAAACTATATTGTATCACATGAAGACATTTTAAAACCTCTCATTTGGCAAAGTCCTACTTTACAAATAATAGTCAATAGATCTTATTTTTAGCTCACCTGCCCGAAGGGCAAGTGAGCTTATGCCATGGTGCGGCGTCCGGCCGTCCGTCCGTCCGTCCGTCCGTCCGCCCGTCCGGCGTCAACTTTTTCATTTAAACAACTTCTTCCCAATAACCAAGAGACCCAGGGACTTCTTATTGGGCCTGTAGCATGTTGGGGTCAAGGGCTACCAAGTTTGTTAAAATAAATGACCTTGACCTTCATTCAAGGTCACATGGGTCAAATAGGCTGTAATCTTCAAATGACTTCTTCTCAATAACCAAGATGCCAAGGGACTTGATATTGGGCCTGTAGCATGCTGGGGTGAAGGGCTACCAAGTTTGTTCAAATAAATGACCTTGACCTTCATTCAAGGTCACATGGGTCAAATAGGTTATAATCTTCAAACGACTTCTTCTCAATAACCAAGAGGCCCAGGGACTTGATTTTGGGCCTGTCGTATGCTTGGGTAAAGGGCTACCAAGTTTGTTAAAATAAATTACCTTGCCTATCTTTCAAGGTCACATGGGTCAAATAGGCTATAATCTTTAAACAACTTCTTCTCAATAACCAAGAGGCCCAGGGACTTGATATTTGGCCTGTAGCATGCTGGAGTGAAGGGCTACCAAGTGTGTTAAAATAAATGACCTTGACCTTCATTCAAGGTCACATGGGTCAAATAGGTTATAATCTTCATACGACTTCTTCTCAATAACCAAGAGGTCCAGGGACTTGATATTAAGCCTGTAGCATGCTGGGGTGAAGGACTACCAAGTTTGTTAAAATAAATGACCTTGACCTACATTCAAGGTGACATGGGTCAAATAGACTATACACTTCAAACGACTTCTTCTCAATAACCAAGAGGCCCATGGACTTGATATTTGGCCTGTAGCATGCTTGGGTGAAGGGCTACCAAGTTTGTTCAAATGGATGACCTTGACCTTTATTCAAGGTCACATGAGTCAAATAGGTTAAAATCTTTAAAAGACTTCTCAATAACCAAGAGGCCCAGGGACTTTTTTTTTATTATAACTTATATTCTTATTCAGTTTTCAAAACAAAAAATAAATACACATGACACAATTTGACAATACATTCGTTCCTTTTACCTTCATCCATTTTTTCATATCACAAATTCAAACACTCTTGATACATATAAGCATCCATTGCATACTATTTCCTTTCATACTATTTCCTTTCATACCTATTCAAGTAATCACATCATTATGACTGACATTTATATCACTGTTTGTATTTATTTATTTTCTTAGAGAAAGAAATATATTTTATATGTTTCTTTACAATCAAAACAAAAGATAGAAATGTGTATTTTTTTATTAAAGGAGGGAGATGCATGATACAGACAAACACAAGACAGACAGATACCACAGACAGACAACTACAAGGACAGACAGATTGAAGAAAAAAAGAAAAAAATACATATATATATATAAACACATATAAGACATCTATAAGGACAAACAGCTAGACAGACAGACACCCGACGGACAACTATAAAGACATCCAAACACGAACAGATGATTGGAAAGACAGACAGATTGACAAACAGACAAACACAAGACAGACACTTCAGACATACAAAAAGGCCTTCGGAAGAAAGAAAAAAATAAATTGATAAGTGAATTGAAAACACTTTTATGAAATACTTGCTGAAAATATATGATAGAATTTTATAAATGTCATTGGCTTTTTGCAAACAGTCAGAGTTGGAGAAGAAAAATATATTCAATATAATAAATACTTACAAAAGGGGAACCTTTTTCCATTTTTCCCAACCTTTGTTAAAACATTCAAGAGAAGCTTCACCCTTCCCAATTGCTGCATACTTTTTGACATTGTGGTTTTCTCTTATTGAATTGATAAGAGCATTTAAATTTAGGGTAGTGTTTAGACATCTGGGGGTTTTATAGATATAATGTTTAATGATGATGTTAATCTCATTATCAACTTTATTATACACATTTCTAACTGATGGGAGTCCAAATATAAAAGACTGTTTATTCATAGTAAAAGGAATTAAAAGTGCATCCAGAAGTATTTCTAGACTCTGCAATAAATCCTTTACTTTTTGACAATCCCAAAAAATATGTGTTATGGTTTCGGACTCTGAATTACAAAATGTGCAAAGAGGGTTTATAACAATATTTGCCTTGAAAAGCAAGGAATTTGTTGTCAAAATATTATGTAAAATTCTGTATTGGAACCACTGAAGTTTTGAATCATTGGTTATTTTGAAAGGAAGAGAGAATATATTTCCCCAGACAGAATCATCAAAATCATAATTATCAGCCCATTTTTTTTCTACCAGTAGGAATTTCATCATTCTTAGACAAAATTTTATATAAATGTCTGGTTCCTTTTGTCCTGTTAATGAATGGTTCTATGTTAAAAGGAATGAAGGGGAGTCTAAGTTTTGTATCTTGGATACTTTGTATATGAATATTTAGTTTAACTGCATTGACAATACCTTGAAACTGAAGAAAGTTGGTAACTACACCATATTTATGAATAAATTCATAATAGGAGTAGAAAGTAACTGGAGAAGTGTGTTTCAACATATCATTTATTATCTTAACACCCTTTCTATACCAATTATTATAAAAAACAGAATGTCCCCCAATATTCAAAAGTGGATTATACCACAGAGGTGCTTTTAAAATAGAGAGTTGTCTGCCCTTGAGTATATCTAAGTCAAGAAGTTTTCCCCATGCCCTAAGAACATCACACCAAAATAAATTTTTACATCTTCTTTTACAGAAGTCTTTTCCACAGTTAGTAATATAATCAATGTTAGTAATATTCATGAAGATCACTTGCCAATTTTTAGTAGAAGTACTTCGAAAAAATCTTTTTAACCAGCTGAGCTTAAGTGCATCGATAAAGGCTTTTATATCAACCATTTTTAGTCCCCCTTCAAAATATTCTTTGATTATTACCTTTCTTTTCACCTTGTCTATTTTACCATTCCATAGAAAATTGTATAAAATACTATTCAGCTTATTGATAAAGTTACTGCTTGGATTAGGAAGTGAAATAAACAAGTGATTAAATTGAGATATTAATAGAGATTTAATTACGTGTATTTTACCAATAGGAGTTAACTTTCTTCTGTTCCATGACTTAATTAAAGACTTGAGTTTAATAAGTTTTTTGTCAAAGTTCAATTTAGGTATTTCATGTAAATTAACACTAAAATCTATCCCCAGCAGTGTGAATTTGTCCCTATCCCATTTTAAGCCTAAATCTGGTAAAAAGGTGTCATTACTGTACTTTTTACTCCCAATCCATATTACCTGGGTTTTATTTATATTGATTTTAAGACCGGAAATTTCAGCAAATAGTTTCAATTCCAGAATGGACTCTTGTCAAGATTTTTCTGATCCGTCAAGTATTAATGAAGTGTCATCTGCATACTGTGAAAGAAGAATAGGAAAGTCATCAATGTTTATACCCATTATATTGCTATTATTTCTTGTCCTGGTTGCTAAGATTTCAGTGCACAATATAAAAATATAAGGTGCGACAGGATCCCCTTGACGGCAACCACGCTTTACCTTAAAAAAATTAGAAATATTCCCACCCTGATTTATGGCCGAATTAACATTATTATGAAGTGTTTTTATCCATTTTCTGATACTATCCCCAAAACCGAAGTATAGAAGAGTTTTGTCTATAAATTTCCACGACACTGAATCAAAGGCCTTTTCAAAGTCAATCATGAGAAGCATTCCAGGTATATAATGATCTTCAGTGTAACTCATAATATCATAAATAAGCCTAGTATTTTCGCCTATGTAACGCCCTTCCAAAAACCCTGTCTGATCATTATGAATAAGCTTTCCTAAAATTGTTTTTAACCTACTCGCTATAACTCCAGATGCTATTTTATAGACAATATTTAAAAGTGATATTGGTCGCCAATTTTTAATGTAATGTCTTGGTTTGTCCCCTTTTGGAATACAAGTAATAATGCCTTGCTTTTGTGTTACAGAGAGTTCATTATTAAAATATCCATAATTTAAAGATCTTACAACAAATGTGCCTAATTGTTTCCAAAAACATTTAAAAAATTCTGCACTAAATCCATCTGAACCAGGACTTTTATTACTTTTCAGTTTACTAAGAGTTTTCCCTGCTTCTTCAAGAGTAATAATACCTTCTAAATTCTCTGACTCAGTAACATTTAATTTTGGGACATTACAGTGAGACAAAAAATTTGTTAAATCAATATCTACTATGTCATCTGAATCATCATATCACTTTTCATAAAAATCTTTGACTTCATTCAAAATGTCCCCCTGGTCTGATATAACTTCATTGTTTTCTTTCTGCAACTTAGGAATGATTTTGGAAGTATAGTTTCTGTTTTCTAAACCAAACAAATATTTTGTAGGTTACTATCCTCCTTCTATCCATTTGGCTCGCGATCTAACAATATTTCCCTTTGTTTTATGCAATCTAATTGATTCAAGTTCTTTTTTCTTATCTTCAAGGAGAGTTAAATCAATATTATCACTATCTTCTAATTCCTGTATGGTTTTTTTTCAAACTGTCCTCTCTGAGATTTCGTTGTTTTTTCATGTAACTCGAGTACGAGATTGTTTTTCCTCTTAATTCCATCAACATAACTTCTAAAAATAACTGGTCTGTAATGGTGAATTCTAAATCAGTATCTGTGATTGTAGAGATAGAGTTTAAATTATAAACTGGCAAACAATATTGAAGTTTTACTTCATTAATAAGATCTTTTATAATATTGAGATATTCCAAATCATGTAACAGAGAATTGTTTAGTTTCCATAATCCCTTCCCTCTTTTAAAAATATTGAACTTTAACTGAATTTTAGGAAAGGAATGATCAGACCTATACCCAGGATCTATCGAAGAATTTTCAATATTAGACAGCATATTTTCTGAAATCAAGAAAAAATCTAGTCTGGCTTGTTTAATAGGGTTGCTTTTTCTCCATGTATATCTTCTACTCTCTTCATGCTGTTCTATGTATATATCAATAAGACTATAATTTTCAATAAGTTCACATACTTTGTCTCTTGCTTTAGGGTTATTTACATTTTTATAATTACTGTCATAATCAATCTCTGGATTCAATACTAAATTAAAGTCTCCACATAACACAACATAATTATTTTCAACATCGTCAATAGTCTGAGTAATAATATCATAAAAATCAGGACTATCCTGATTCGGGCCATATACAGTTATAAGAGTCATTCGGGATCCTTCAATTACTATATCTAGCGCCAAAAAGTTACCAGTATTATCTTTCTTTTCCTTGTACACTTTAAATTCAAAATTATTATTAAAACATATTGCAACACCTCTTGAATTTGATTTATAGGAGCTAATAGAAGCATTCATATCCCCATTCACTTCTAATTACATTCTCCTTATCTTGCGTAAAATGTGTGTCCTGAAGACAGAAAATATTATAAGACTGATTCTTCAAATAAGAGAATATGTCTTTTCTTTTAATCCTATCCCCCAAACCCTGACAGTTTGCACTAAGAATCGTTACATTATCAGTAATCAATTACTAAATTACAGTCAAAACAGTATAACCGAATTGGATCGCTACCGGTGTTACAACATGAAGAAAGGGCCGCAGAAGGCCCAGGGACTTGATATTGGGCCTGTCTGTAGCATGCTTAGAGCCAAGATCCAAGACCCGATCTTAGGCCAATAGTATGCTGGAATGAAGGACTAAAAATATATTTACATGAATAAACCTAGCTTACTCTGATATTTGAATAAAGTTGTTATCAGCATAGTATCTGTAGAAATGACCTCAATCAACTGCAAATTTGCTGTAGAGCCAGGTGAGCGATACAGGCCCATTGGGCCTCTTGTTTAAATGAAGTATAAAAAGAGAGTATATATTTCATTTTCCTGATGCTGAGAATTTTATAAATTTTGTGAACTTTAAACAAAAAATTAATTTAAGGTTATCAACCTTTTTATTCTATAGAGTGATATGTGAATCAATAAAAAACAGTTTAAGATTAAAAATATTTGAAAAGACAAAAACTAAACAATAAATAGAACCTTCATCCCAAGCCATATAACATTTTATCAAAACCATTAATAATCGATGCAGGGATACAAGAACAATACAAAATACAAATACTTCAGAATCAAAATGGCGATCAGACCATTATTCTATCTATGTGGATTTTCACATTGATTGTACTAATGTTTTCCTCTGTATGTCTTAAGTACAAGAACGGATTATTAGCTCACCTGGTCTGAAGGGTTTGTTCTCCTTTCTCCCACTTTTTGTGGATCAAAGGAATATAAACACGTGAGAACAATGGCAAGCCAATTATAGTCTGTTCTGGGAATGTGCCTATATATGTAAAGGTAGATATTTACCTGTATCATCAAATTATCAAGTCATACTACAAGATAGATCACAATATACCCGTTTATTATATTCAAGGCGGCTGTCAATGTTTCTGTATTGTGTATATTTTTTTATTTCACGTTTTATATATTTTTGTTATTTATATTTATTATTTCCATTTTTTTTTAATTTTTTTTTTTATTTTTGTCATTATGATATTTTCCAGATTCCACTAACCAAGTTCAATTTCAGAGTATAATACATAATACAGAAATTCTGAAGCATGTGGCAATTAATATTAGGAGAAAGAAAGATAGTACATTACAATACTTGTATACAGAGAATACACCATTACAGAACATTTACATCATTGTACGTGATATGTGCCTGAAGTGAGAATGCTTAAGTAAAAAAGCAAACTTAGAATAGTTAACACTAGACATTGGCTGATGGAATATTCATAACATTTAAACATGCATACACATCTAATACAA
This sequence comes from Pecten maximus, assembly GCF_902652985.1. Lineage (NCBI taxonomy): Eukaryota > Metazoa > Mollusca > Bivalvia > Pectinida > Pectinidae > Pecten > Pecten maximus. The sequence goes on along the minus strand of NC_047031.1, from coordinate 9,671,409 downwards.
TAGCCGTAGTAATTTTGTCCTGGGGTCCTGTATGTATCCATTATAGGCAATGTTCTTGTACCGAAGAAATTTCATCTGAATCTGCATTTGCCTGGTTATTGGTAGACAGGGAACAGTGATAGACAGCCAGCCATCCTTACGAATGTATACTTACAAATCGGACAGCTTAAACACTGATCTCAATAGTTTAATCCAACAATAATATTTATCAAATGTAATGACGAAGTATGATATTAATGAAAACTTTACAGATATTCTTTTAAACACCACTGAAGCTATATCAAATTTTCCAGAATTTAAAGTATCAAATATGTAATTAAGTGAAGTATTTTGTTGAGAAGTTAAGTTGTCCATCTCATTATTGTGTGTAAATGTCCACGATTTAATGCCGTAATCGTATTTTAGGAAAGGAATTAGTATAAGGTTTTAGCTTGTTTTCCAAAAGTTTAGTGAAAATAAACTGTATGAGCATTTTAAAAATCTGTCTGCCGTAATCCAAGATCCACAGTCAGACCCCAACGATGACGAAAGTTTAACTGATTCTGGTGCTATTTTTGAAGAGTTAGACGCTCCAGTAACTTTGAGCGATATTCGTTCTGCTATTAAGAGCCTGAAGTGTGGTAAATCACATTGACTCGACGGTATACTCAATGAATGTTTCATCTATTGCGGAGAATTGCTTCTGCCTATGTTGTCGTCGTTGTTTAACAATATATTTGAAGCTGGTTGTTTTCCCACTAATTGGGCATCTGCAATAATTATTCCTGTTCATAAGAAAGGAGTTTGTAACGATCCAAATAACTTTCGAGGAATTAGTTTGATAAGTTGTCTTTGTAAACTTTTCACTTCTGTTCTTAATAAACGTATCGAAGACGTTTGTACGAAATATGAAATTTTAACAGTTGCTCAATTCGGGTTTCGTCCTGGATTAAGCACTATTGATACTATTTTCGCATTACATTCAATTATAACCAAAACATTATCGTCTAAGAAACGTTTGTACTGCTGTTTTGTTGATTTTAGAAAAGCTTTTGACTTTGTAGATAGGTTAAGTTTATGGCGTAAGTTGACTAGGCTTGGCATTCGCGGTAAAATGTTACATGTTATTAAGTCACTTTCTAAACCAGTCAAATCTTGCGTTTCGCATAATGGTAGATGTTCTAATATTTTTCGAAAACAATGTCGGATTAATGCAAGGGGAAATTCTATCGCCTCTTTTGTTTTCACTTTTCGTAACCGATTTTGAAACTTCCTTTATTAAGCATTGATGTCAATGTTTTTTAATTTCATCGGGGTATGAAACTAAAAAATAATTGACATCAACGCTTATAATTAATTTTTGAAAATGATTTTCTAATTTAAAACATGTTTTATGTACAATTTTATTGGTTTTAAATGGGATTCTTTTTCTCAAATCAATACGCAACGTCAATTGTCGTATTGTGACGTCACATTTTTCGCGCCATTCTCAGAATTTCTTTCATAGAAGAATGAAAAGAATTTTCGACCAATCCCATTTGAGTATTTACCATGAAAACAAAGAAAAATTAATTCTTAGAGAGTGGTGCTAAAGCCTATGATTTCGGTGAATTAAGCATATTCCTCCTTATGTACGCAGATGATTTTGTCATGTTTTCTGAATCGATGGAAGGTCTTCAAAGTCTTTTAGATAGTCTATAGATATGATTATTCAAACAAGTGGAAATTAATTGTAAATACAGAAAAACAAAGATCGTAGTCTTTCGAAATAGGGGTCGATTAAAAGATCATGAAACTTTGATATATAATGGTAATGTAGTAGAAATTGTAGATTTTTTTCAGTTATTTATGAGTTAAGCTCAAGTATAATAATAAATTCCATGATATGCAGAAACAATTAGCTGATCAAGGCCGGAAGGCTATGTTTGCTCTCCTTACCAGTTGTTCTGATATGAGTTTTAATTGTACAACCTTATTACATCTGTTTGATACATATGTTTGTAGTATAATGAATTACGCTTGCGAAGTTTGGGGATCATCGAAGGCGATGGACATTGAAATATTACATTTGTTGTTCTTATAAAATTCTTAAAGTTAAAAAACTACCTGCAATGCCATGGTGTATTTTGAACTTGGGCGATATCCATTGGAATGTATTGGAAAATACAGAATGATTAGATATTGGTTCAAACTACTAAACACGAACAATTGTATTTTACTCATTTTTATGTAATAATAATACTGGTAATTGTTTTAACTGGGCTATCCATGTTAAACATTGTCTTTTTTCTCTTGGCTTTGGTGATGTATGGGTACACCATTATACTTATAATTATAAAAAAGTACTTCTACTGATAAAACAAAGAATTTTGTAAAAACCTGTAAAATATAGATCATGTTTATCGAAATTACGTCTGTCTGCTCATAACTTAGCTATCGAGACAGGTAGATATGTCCATTTACCAAGAGAACAAAGACTTTGTACTAAATGTAGACAAGATATTGAAGATGAGTATCATTTTATTCTAGTATGCAAAAGTTTGCATGATTTAAAGAAAAAATACATCAAACCATTTTACTGGCACAAACCGTCAATGTATATAAGCTTATCCAATTACTGTGCGTTAATAATATTGGCGAAATTCGTAAGTTAGCAAGATATGTATATGATGCCAACAAAGTCATAGTGTAATAAGCATACTATAGACATGTTACCTGTATTTTGTAATTTTTGTTGGTTCAGTAATAGTCAGAATTAGTTCTCCGCCATTTTGTATGCATGAATTGTTATATGATATATATGTATCTTGGAATCCTATATGCTATACATGTAGCATTTGTAAATAAATTGAATTGAATTGAATCCTATATGTATATATGATTTGTAATCAGTTAGTTAATTAGTACCAAGAAAAATACCAGCGATATTTAGCCATGTTGATAAGGGTTATCGGATAGTAGTAAATGGCCTGATGTGAATTTGTTTCACATTTTTAATCATTTCAAACAGTGAAATATCTATAATATATAAAGTCGTTGTACTATAGCTGTCTTCTGCAAATCTAGTTGATGAAAATGGTATATGGTATGTAAAAATTGATTAAATAGTAACGAAATGAGATGAATTCAAAGTTTGTGTAAAATAGAGGTAAAAACCATGTAATGTGGGAGAATACAGGTAAATTCCATGTTATGTGGGAGGGCACAGGTAAAATCCAGGTAAGGTATATATGGAGCAGACTATAATGACTGTCACAACATACCTGTCCCAATGTTATATTTAAAAAGTCGTCCGTCTGCCGTCCGTCCGTCATCAATCGACTTCTTCTCCATAACCACTCATCAGAATTTGACCAAATTTGGTTAGAAGCATCCTTATGAGGTGGGGATTAGAAATTGGAAATTGTACAAATGGTGGGGCTGACCCCCTGGGGGGGGGGGGGGGGGGGGGGGCCAAAAGTGGTCAATTTGGCTAAATTGATATAAATGACTTCTTCTCTGAAACTAAGCAATCCATATCGCTCATATTTGACTGGTAGCATCCTTATTGGGTAGGGATCGAAAATTGTACAAATGGCGGGGCTGACCCCCTGGGGCCTGAACAAAAAAACAGTAAAAACTGTTACAGCATACAAATTAAGGCTAATCATTGGTGTGTGCTGTGCTGTAATTAACAACAAGAAAAAAATCTGGAGATAGTTTACTATGTTTACAATCTATGTTAAAACAATCGAATAACAGTTATCCTTGTCGATTATTACAGACATACCACTATTTGACATTTTTAAGAATTGGTCCTGCTGAAGCGACAACATTGGCGACAACATTGGCATACGTCAAAAATTAGCAGTGTTACAAAGTAAAGGAGGGTAACCCAGCCTTGCCAACTTCCGCCGTATGGATAGCAGATCCGGCACTAATGTTCATGGTACAGGTAAGTGGCTGAGCTGCTACTACTACATCATCAATACCTGAATTGTTTGTACATACATTAAAAACAAAATAAAACTAAGACAAAAATTGGACTACAAAAAGAAAAGACACCTTTGGAGTAATACATATGATGATGTTGATCACGTTTCAAGATATGATATCGAATCAACAGCAACATCTATGAACTGATTGTCCCTTCTATTTTTAAATGCATGTTCATCAAGTATGGTTAACTCATAAGGAGATGGCAAGCTTTATAAATGCAAGTGTTTAGGACATTTAAGTTTGTCGCTTGTTTTTCGACATGTCGGTTCATGTCATTTCATTATGTTTATCCGTGTAAGGGACAACTGATATCGGAATAGCCGTATTCACTTATATACTACGTCATCCACATGGTTGGCTTTATAATAGAACACATTTACACTCTTAAAAGATGTATCATCATCTTAGTTAGCATAAACGTGGAGTCAAAATGCCAACCAAGTCTCTGCCTGTCACTGGCCGAGTGGTTAAGGTGTCCCGACACTTTAACACTAGCCCTCCACCTCTGGGTTGCAAGTTCGAAATATACGTGGGGCATTTGCCAGATACTGACCGTAGGCCGGTGGTTTTTCTCCGAGTACTCCGGAGTACTCTACCTCCAAAACCTGGCACGTCCTTAAATGACCCTGGCTGTTAATAGGACGTTAAACAAAACAGTCCAAAAACAAACGATGGACAACAACGACCAACACATTACAACAAAGCAATTGTTTAACGTGCATGTACAAATTGTAAAAGAATGAAAAAAAGGAAGGACTTATTTTATAAGGGGTTGTACTCTTGTAAATAAACAATGTGTAATATTTTCAATTGGTCGTAATTGCGTTCATGTGTCACAAGGATCTGAATATACATATATATTTCTTTGAATATCTAAACACAAAGAGTAAATTCATTTAACTCTTACATATACCAAACTATTACTACACCTCGTTTATACGAATCTAGTTATTTTTTCGACACACACTAAAAAAGTCTTTTTAAATGTCTTTATTACTATCAATAAGACATGGAATCGTTTGTTTGAAATTATGACTAATTGCAATATGGAAAAGCATTCGAACCAACGCGGGCAGTTTGAAAAGGAAGAGACAAAGTATGTGGATAAGCTATTGAATAATTTTGTTTTATCGAGAAACAATGTGAAAACGAAATCACGTCAAGGGAATAAGACTGGTCTCTGTCCCTGAAATATTAAAGTATTGAAATTTATGATAATCTAGTATTAGCAATTCTTCACAAAAAAACGTTAGTGGCTAATGGCCAGTCGCACAAGAGTTAAAATTGTTCGCTTTCAAAGTCTTCCTTTTACATTTTAAATGAAGGGGTTCGCCGAAAAAGAAAAACATATTTTGCACTGCTGTATTTCAAATTACATGGAAATGAAAAAAACGAACAAAAACTTAAAAACAAAGAGAAAAAATTGTATTTATAGAGACCTGCTTAGGGTAGACTGAAGTCTTCCTGAGATTTGTACGAAACTCCACAAAGTTGAAGAATAATATTGTATACTGAACAGATATACAACACTTGTCTGCGTTTAACTATTACAATGAATTCGTGTTAGTATGAACATTTGTTTGGATCAACTTGTGATTTGGTAAATTTATTCGACAGTATCAAAACATTACAGGATTCTAAAAGAGATGCTCAAGGAAGCTTGACCATCGTTATAAAACAACATTATTGATGTTCTTGGCTCTAGCTTGACCTTTAAGGTCTTGCAATAAACTTTGAAATGTTAATGTATATTATGAAAGAAATGAAAATAATGTACACACAAAAAATGCAATATTACGTGGTTGTACTGTCTATGTACACCATAAATGTACTTTATTGCTGTTATGTGGCGGTTGGTGTTGGTCTTCGCAGGTGTAAGCTACAAGGATCGTTTCGCTGTTTCAGTTAGATCTACGAAAGACTCACAATCTTCATCTTGAAGTATGGGTTCATTTCCTTCCTGAGGACATTTTGACAGAAAAACCTCAGAAATGTCAGCCCAAAGTTTGGCCAGTTGGGAGGTACACATGTACACTCGCCGGACAAATTATTTCAGTCTCTGCCATTTCAAGGTCTGACAAAACATAAACGGATCTGGACAACACCAATGGGAAGTAAGTACATGGATATCCAGAATTTCATCATAATGAAGAGACAATAATTTACAGTATTCCATTGTTAGTCGATAACAATGCATCCAATTTAGATTTAACCTCTTATTAACTTACACTTAATACACAATGAAATATGCCCCACATCCTAACTGCAATTCCTCTAGCGTAAGTATTTCTTTAGATTTTATATCTACAAAGGTTTACCGGACATGGTCAGGCCTGGCCGCGGTAATGTGTTAACAGATAATGATAATAATACTTAAAGTGTACTGTGTATGTTACATCAAAAGAACGAGTGAATGATGTGATGACAAAATGCATGAAACAGTTCTTTTCTGTCTATTGATCAAAATGATTATGAAAATTATCATGTGCATACTTTATGTGGAAAATCTGAATAAAAATGTCAAAAGAAAAAAAAAATTCGAGTGAATTGAATCATTATACTAATTGACAAATTGTCTCAAATGTATAATTGATTAGGCTTGATATTTAATTCCTATGTGAACTACCTTCAATGACAAAACCTTTCTACCCCGACCCATACCCTTACTTTCCTCATCATTTTCTTTCGTTTAATTTTATTTTTTTTAATTTGATTTCTTTTGTCCCTCTTTATACTTTCTGTCTTCTTTACGTTACGATTTTCGTTTCTTTTAAGCGTACCTAGTATGTTATACCAATTGAAAGTTGAAATACATAACTATTGTAATATATATGTTAAATAAATTGTTAATATTTCTAAATTGTTCAATAGCTTTGTTAGTTCTTAATAAAATCAGTTCAATCATGAGATTATTACATTTACAAGTCGTAAAATATGACATTTGGTGACACAGATTGATAAAGTTGATGCTATAAATACAATTCTTTTTACAGAAAGTATCAGCGGTCTGTATTACAAGGCAATTCATGGTCATGTTAATGGCCACACGTTCTGTCTCTGCTAAGGGGATAACTCTTGAAGTCACACACCGACGGTGACGTCATTCCTGAAGATACACCATCACTGGACATGGCATGGCACATCCACTATCTGTCTTCCTTCTAAATCAAAGAAGAAAAAACAATTAAAACTGCTTCAATTATTTATAGAGAATACATGGTCAGTGTCTTAATATATAAGCTGTATTTTAGCGAGGGTAAAGAAAGACAAAAGTGGCGAGCCTTGGCGAGCCACTTTTGTCTTTCTGTCCCGAGCCAAAAATACAGCTTATATTTTAAGACACTGACCATGTATTCTATTTATTCTGCAACAGTCATAAAAATAACCATAAAAAAATAATCACGTTGAAGTGAAACAGTGTCAAACATGACAGAAATATGTTCGCCTTTTAAACGTAGTTTCACTTTGAAGTAGGTCAGTCGAACTGACGCACGTGCTAAGATTCCAAAATACAGCTGTTTTTCGTCACTGCCATATACAGCAAAAATATATATGGTGGGTGTATTCCGACAATGCGGTGGCAGTTGTAGGATAAAACTTTGTATGTGTGCCACGTACATAGTTATCTAAGACCTAACAGCAGTATAAAACCCAGCCCCATACATAGTTTATCCTGCAACTGCCACCGCGTTGTCGGAATACACCCACCGTATAGATTTTTGCTGCCTACGGCAGTGACGAAAAATCAGCTGTATTTTGGAATATTGGCACGTGCGTCAATTCGACTGACCTACTTCAAAGTGAAACAACGTTTAAAAGGCGAACATATTTCTGTCATTTTTGACACCGATTCACTTCAAAATGAATATTCAAGCTATTATCACAGATGCAAACTCTATGTACAATTATATGAGTGACAAACTGACAAGAAAAGCTGAAATTAATAGCACATGCAACCACAGCAGAAGACAATACTTCCTGATAGAAAACATCAACAGAGTTCGTCCGTCAAGACAGATAACAACAACACTGAAGGGAACTCGGCAGCTCCATGCAGTACAGGGATTGTCACCGGGAAAAGTTGGTACCAGAAATCTGACATGTACCTGCTCTTGTTGCATGGAAGGTAACGGCTCTCCATGTGATAATGTTGAATTTGTCAATCCTTGGTTTGTCCAATACCTTGAAATGAGAGGACATAATGGAGAAAGGGACAGAAGGGCTAGATGAAATATGGGCAGAGGCATTGGGACAAGAGGTGGCCAAGCAGGTGGTAGACAGGCAAGAGAAATCGCAAGGGGAAATAGAGGCAGGGGCATTAGGACCAGAGGTGGCAGAGCAGGTCAGCAAATGGATGTGGAAGAGGGAATAGATGAAGCAGGAGAAAGAAGAGTCAGAGAGGCAAGAGGAATGGCAAGAAGAAATAGAGGCAGAGGAATCAGGAGAAGAGGTGGTCAAGCAGGAGGCAGACAGGCTAGAGGAATTGCAAGGGGAAATAGAGGCAGAAGCATTAGGGCAAGAGGTGGCAGAGTAGGTCAGCAAATGGATGTGGAAGAAGAGGGAATAGATGAAGCAGGAGAAAGGGGCATTGGAGCAAGAAGTGATGGGGCAGGAGATCAACAAATGATGGATGTTGAAGAAGGACAGGATAGAGTTAAAGATGGAAGGGTTGATGCAGAACCAGATGAGACCGTAAGGTACGTACTAAATAGTTGGTTATATTCATGGGGAATTTAATTGGCTATATTCTATTAAGATTATAGATAGCGCAAAATAAAATACTCGGCGAACATTTCTACACGGAATTAAACTCACATTAAATACAGGTATGTAGACATGCACAACATTTGATACCTGTTAACTTGCCACTTGAACAACCACGACATATTTGCCTCAGGGAAATTGAATAACTGTAAGAGTGTATTACTTACCAATGAAGTATCTAGTCACAATGTCGGGTCTTTATGCTTTAAGTAATTTTAATTATGTTTTCATGCTTGGTGCCAGAAGTAAAATTGTTAAAGCAGTTTCAGTGTATCTCTGTCATTAAATAGACCTTTATTAAAGTGAACTTCAATATTTTAGTTGCAGTGAAGAGGATGACGATCTGGACATATCTGGACTTTAGGGTGTTTTGGAATATCTAGAGAAGGTATTATATATAATTATGTAAGTTGTTTTGATTTTTGAAGGCATCTGATGATGACAGATCACCAATATTGACGATGTTACAATCCTGTGATTTTCTTCTCAATCCTATACCAGTCCATGAGGCCCTCAATCCGAAGTCTGACCAGGAGGCAGACAGCAGTATACAATGGTATGGATCTGTTTAAAAATTACTAATAATAATTGATTCTTAAGGGCTCAATATACGTAACTTTTGGCCATTTTTTATGATCACGAACAATTCTGAAATAAAATCCAGTTGATGATCCTGCTGAAATGAGACTAAAATGAAGTAAAGCTTAGTGGTATGTATTACGAACCTCTTGGCAGAAAATTCCAAAAAAAATCCAAAATAATTTAGGTGGGGTCCACTAAAAATACAAACCGATGTTAAACAACATTCCGAATGTTCTGCCGAAAACGCCACGTGACAAATATAAATATTCCGAGGCAGCACTCCAGCGACCAAACCGGTTGTGTCACAGCTGTGTTGGCCCGACGTCGTCTAAATTTAGAATCACACGAGCGTGTCATAAACTTTACGAGTTCAGTTCGGCTCGGTCTGGTTTGTTTACAAATACTTAGTTTCAACTGCTGCTGTACCAATACTCGAGTAAGAAGTCGTCTTATATATTGCTGATTTAAGTTAATCTTACCTACATATATACATATAATCAATGTTTAGGTTTAATTTTCCCTAAGATTTTCGCTGAAGTTATGTATATTGGGACTTTGAGAGTTTTTCAATTACAGGCCAGGGTCCTCTATCTTATGCCTGACCAGGAGAACCTCAGTCCTACGACTCAACGGGAGAACCTCAGTCCTACGCCTGGTCGAGAGAACATCAGTCCTACGCCTGGTCGAGAGAACCTCAGTCCCACGCCTGTCCAGGAGGACCTCAGTCCTACAACTGGCCAGGAGGACCTCAGTCCTACGACTGACCAGGAGGACCTCAGTCCTACAACTGGCCAGGAGGACCTCAGTCCTACAACTGACCAGGAGGACCTCAGTCCTACTACTGACCAGGAGAACCTCAGTCCTACACCTAACCAGGACTACCTCGGTCTTACACCTCACCAGGAGGCAGACAGTGTACCAAGGTATGGATCTGTTTGATATATATATATATTTATTACTACAAATAACTAAGACCTTGCATGTCTTTTATTCTGTATTTTTGCATATTTTACAAACGTAATCTAATCATATATATCATCTGTAGTGTGTTTTGAAATTACAGGCCAGGAGACTTTTTGAAAATAAAATATGGCAATTCAAAATTGCCAGCTGTGGTAAGATTTATCAACTGTTTAATGTTTACTGTAGATTTATGAAGTGATGAAAGTATATCAGCAGCACGTTAGTAATCAGCTAAAATAGAAAGTAACCAATTTTGTTTCGTAAACAATACTGCTGCAGATGTACTTTTATTTCATAAAGGCTGTTTTTTTTAAGTTTACACACATTTTCTTGTTAGTGTTTTTAAGTCAATGCAATATTTGTCATGGTTTAAGCTACATTAATTGTAAAATAGGAACATATGTTGCTTTTGTCTTGGTTCTTCTTACTGCATTTTATGTGTGAATAATAGTCTAATATGACACTACAGCAAGTACATTGTATAAAATTTCTTGTCACAACTTCATTACATTTTCCCCAGTGTTACTATCTGATTCCCCCCCCCCCCCCCCCCCCCCCCTCCCACGTGGTTTCAAACTCAAAATATCAAGTTCCACAATTCATTTCATGAATGTATAATATTTTTCCTTTTGCAGTTGATACTCTATTTAAATATGCAATAAATCTAAGTAATAGTTCATCATATTTTTTCATCAAATTAAATTGCATGTATGTTTTGTAGGTTGACCACTGGCCTTTCATTAAATACTTCAAGAAAGACCAGAAAGGCTGGATGATGCAAGACATCTTGCATACAGTTCTTGAAGAGGATCTGGCAGGCAGGTTGGAGGCACCATCCATCAAGACTCATGGAAGAAAAACTTTGTTTATATTTGAAGGTCAGTTTGAAGCCTGTTGTTCAATCCTTTTCACTTGGTATCATGAATAAAATTTGTGGAAATGAAAAGGTCAGATTGTTTCACTGACATTTGAATTAGAGCTGCCTCTGACAGGGTATTTATAAACACTGAAATATTCAATCTTTATTTCTTTTCAGACTTGGATGTCTGAGGTGCCTTAACTGAAAAAAAGGAAACATCAATAAAATTTGACTTTTCATAGCTCTGGATCTTTATTTTGTCATTTGTGTTAAATAATAAGTTATCATGTATATAATGAAGAGTCCCAAATCATGTCCTAAAAGAACATTTGTAATCTGAAAAAAATGTGTTTGGTCTGCAGAAGAATTCAAGAGCAAATAATGAGTCAAATGAGACATGATTTGTCCATTGTAACGTCCATCATGCAATTTCCGTCTCCTGTAATGTCCATCCTGTAGTGGTTTTATTTATCAATATAAATATATTTATAGGACTTTGGAACACTAGGAAACTAACAGTGAAAACAAACCAATATCTTAATTTCACTGCGATATGCCACTATTGTTAAATATTGAAAAATACAGTTTGGAACCATAAACTGTCTTTTTAAACATTATCATGTCTTGGAACAGGATATTTTCCTTATCATCAGAATCAAAATTGTTATAGTAGGTTGAATTTCTGCTTTTATAAGCATGAAAATTGGAAAAATTCCGTCTCTGTAACGTCCATCACACTCATGTGTAAAACTGGTTGCTATGGAAACAGCGTGCAAAATGTTATGTTCATATTTTCACATTTTGAGCCTCTGTTGGTATGCTATCAATTGACACTACTTTGGTTCCCAAATTCTCACTTGCAATTTTTGGTCATGATGTAATTCAGATGTAATCAGTTACCAGAGAGTGACCCATGTGTTAAATAATTTCATATAGATCTATTTTAACCATATTTTCAGTGATATCATGTTTTCATTATCAATATTTGTTATTTTGCTTTTCTTCATGCAGCCATTGTAGACCTGACATATTTATCTAATGACAACACATACTAATACACTCTGGTCATATTGTTCTTTTTAATTGTGTCTCTAAAAATATTAACATGTATATGTACTATACCTGATGTTCAAACGTATTGCATGCATAGGTATACACCTACATAAAACTGATGTAAAGTGAAAGTAACAGTAAAGTCTGTTTCACAAAAGTCATGATCAATTGTCACAAAACTTGTTCTGATGTGGAAATTGTGAAAATTAGTAGAGCTACTAAAGCTGGTTTACAGTAGTTTCAATGTCAATGGATAAATGTGGGAATGTGACAAGAGACTAAGATGGGAATCAAAATTACAACCACAACCTCAAGATTTTATGTGAAATTATAATAAAGGATACTTTTAAAGTATAAACATGAAAGGGATTAAATGGTGCCAATTTTTGAGAAACAAATTCAATAGTATAACACTATAATGCTGACTGTCAATTTTTCAAAGTTTTAATTTTGATAAAAATTTACATTTCAATTATATTCAAATGTTCAACATTGTCATGTTTATAACTCATTTTTATAACAACTGTTAGTTCTTCAGAAGCTTAATATAAGTAAACTTTCCTTCAAGGCATATATGCATAAAATAATGATTATTTACACCTCCAGGCATAAATTAGGTAAAACAGGTTCAACTTGATGAAATCTACATGAAACCTTCCTCAGATACCTGGTAGATGGATTGATTAATGTCATTATAAAACTAAATTTAGAATTTTGCTGGTGAAATTAACAGGAAATTTAAATTAAACAGCATACACAATTAGAAATATATATGGACCCAAATTAATACAGAAAGGATATAAATACTGCATGCATAACCTCAACATCATCCCTAAACATTCATCTAGAGAAAAATTAGCATGCATTGTTACCAAGATAGTGCTCAGGTGCCATTCCCATCAAAACTGTTTCACTATACAGCCACCTCACCAAGCTTTATACAGAGACCAACAGGCATATCTTTGATAAGCATAACTTACTCTGATTACAAGAATTGTCAGATTAGAATAAAATGATTGGATTTCTGAGACCATTTGTTATATGAGTTATCTCCCTTGGTTTTGACTTATCTCCCTTGGTTAATGAACTCCTGAGACCGCCTGGTCTATGAGATAATGGATTCTTAATCATTTCCACCTTCTCTACAGTACTATTTCCTTTCTTAGACTTTTAAAGTCCAGAAATCTTACTGTTTTTGTAACAATGGCATTCTAGCATTACAAATCGTAAATTACATTCGATTCATATGCCTATTTCCTATGTCTGAGGAATTCATCACAATCCATTGCTGAAGGAATGGCTACATGTTTCATATATACGTATGTATACTTGTAAAAAGTGTGAATTTATCTGAAACCTTGTCCTTATTTCAGAAATCTACAACTTACCAGTGTAAATTTATCTAAAAGCTGGTCCTTATTTCAGAAAAGTAAAACTTACCAGTGTCATGGCAGTGTGATGTTTACTTCCAGAGTCTGCATCAAAGAGAGGCTTCTAATCTCCAATCTGGAGGTCAAAATATACAACTTTATGGGAGAATGTTGAGAATTCATTACTAAAGCAGAACTTGTAAATGCCTTTCTGGTCAGATGTCCAGGTAAAACTGTCATATTGTTTCTTTACTTCCTTGTACAGAACCTGACTGTTAGGTGCCGTCAGTTCCATGTCCACATCATACTGGCCTCCAGTAATCACCTTCAAAAGATTGTTTACATATTAGATAGAATTCATTTAATGACAGGTGCCAGAAGACACGAAAAGCCAAGGTCTTTATGAATCGACGGCACTGATTTGGTTTGGTTTGTTTTATTTAACATCCTTTTAACAGCCAGGGTCATTTAAGGACGTGTCAGGTTTTGGAGATGGAGAAAAGCCGGAGTAACCGGAGAAAAACCACTGGACTGCCCCACGTAGGTTTCGAACTCGCAACCCAGAGGTGGAGGGCTAGTGATAAAGTGTTGGGACACCTTAACCACTCGGCCACCGCGGCCCCATTACCAGAATGAAATTTCACTAAGAATTTAAAGATAAATTTTACAATCGAAGCTAATATTCATCAAAGTGAATAATTATCTTCACCATCCTGTATACATAATATAGAGTCAATAATACTTACTATCATTCACACAAGTCTATATATAGCTATCAAACCTAATAAGCTGTCTAGTACTGTTTATATTAAGCATAATAGAAATCGGTCACATGACTACCCATTTCTTTTCTATAGCTACAAAATAGTCAAATACTTTTTCCATCAACTTAATCTCACGTAGCAAGAAATAAAAGATTTCTGGATTTAACTTCTTTCTGTAAAAAAACCAGTTTCATCTTTGACTGTAATAAACTTATTCTGTTATCTGCAAATTAAGATATCAAAATGGCCAATTTAAGACTTGTGGTGATCCAATTTTAAACATATACACCCCCGGAGACTGTGACCGAGACAGATCTATAAGGAGTGCAATTTTTCAAGTAGAAATTTTATATGGAATTCATCTAAAGGTAAATTTAGATATAAAAGATCAATAAATCTGATTTCCATAATGCTTCAGCAGCATTATGTTGCCGAGAACAGATCATGCCAGATTATTAGCTAAATCCTATTGGGTATTTGAACATGTTCATTATTTCATAGTATACATATATATGTACAGCTGTACACCTGTTACCGTCATTAATGACGCGCTTTCCATCAGTATATATATATATGCCAACTTTACTGTCAATTTTATACTAGGTGGTGAAATTGAATTTAGATAAGTTAAGCAATTCTAGAGTAAAGTACAAATCCTAGGGTAGTATTTCAGCTGCCAAATTTACATCAAAATTAATGGATTACAAAAATACTTCAGTAAATTTATCCCTCGGACATACAGCCCTGATTTCATCATTCCTCCTTTCAATTTTCACACTTCAGTTACTTTTTATAACTTAATTGAAACTTGCTACAGTGACACGTACCATGCAATCTCATTGCCAGAAATGGTGACAATAATATCATCTTCAGCCACTTACAAAAACACCTTGCAAAGGCACTACTCCTTAATTCACTAGGGATTAGAAATGTGGAAATTTCTCACCCCAGTGTAAGTTTCTTACACTTTCTGCTTAATATATTAGCTTCCGCTTACTGATTTGGTACCGTTGACCACTCCAAGTGAAAGCTATAGGAGATTGTGAGGCTTCCTCGGAGCTATAGAACATGGGTTGTGATTGTCTTTGGGGGTGAATCTCTGGGAAGGTGTGGACAGTTATATATGTCACCTTACTAGCTCAGTCTAGGGGGAATTTCCTTGGAAGGACGT
Organism: Pecten maximus; assembly: GCF_902652985.1. Lineage (NCBI taxonomy): Eukaryota > Metazoa > Mollusca > Bivalvia > Pectinida > Pectinidae > Pecten > Pecten maximus. The sequence goes on along the minus strand of NC_047031.1, from coordinate 9,655,926 downwards.
TTGCCTTGAGAGTGAGAGTTCGCTAGAACAAATTCTCCGGCATGGTATGAAGTCCCTCCCATTGCCAATAGTGTAGCAATTGCAAGCCCCTATGACCTGCATGTGATTCAAATCAGACAGTAATTAGCTATGATTATAATTGTCTCGGATAAAAAAACACATATTGATGATTCTGGTATCTATCAATATTCATCCACAAACCTACACATTACTTCATTTCTTTGACAATTAATGGTAAAATCCACAATGAGCAAGACACACAGATATATCAGTTCAAACACACTGCCATCTTTGATACAATTGTAAAGGTCAATTTCCTTATAAGGATATCAAAATAAATTGATGCTAATGAGATTTTTCGCAAGATTTCAACAGATAAACAGATTCAAAGTTATATACCTCTGTGAGCAATGTGAAACATTCTGAAATTGAATAATCACAGTCACACCAATGCAAGTAAAATGCACTTTTTTCACAACCCTTACAAAAAATCTGTTAATTATCTATAAAAATGGGTTTTTTTATAATCGAAGTATCTTCATCCATTATATATGGTCATTCATTCTCATATTCAGATTAGCATCCTCGCGAGAGTTTTCCCGAGAAGCATCATTGCAGATTACGTAGACAACTCTGAGTAGTATGATATTGGAACGTGCAAATTAAAGATTTTTCAGATGTGATGGTAGCTTAGATATAGGCTATGATACATTGCTGAAATTGCATTAAAAATGTTTAATTATACTAAATATTACTTCAAAGTTACACAACATTTGCTATTTGAAGCGTTATCAAGGTTAATTTTATTACACCTTATCGTCAATGGATGGGAATCGTAGCTCTGAGGAACGGCCATCTGTCAGAAATCGTCTGTCCGTCGTCCAGAGTTACGCGAGTTAAAAAATCTAAAAGAGAATCTTTTTAATTATTATCTCTAGGCTTCAAAAGGCTTAAGGACTCGCTGTACGCCTTCAACGCAACTCCGCCTGATCAAAGGCTCTTGTACCCGAGGAATTATAAATATGGGTATTGATTTTAATTCGTGACCGGGTTACAAATTTTGAGTTTGTTTACTACCAGATACAAGCGTCTGTGATCTGAAATGATAATTAGCATGGGAACCTTTAAATGAAAAACATCTTAAACATATATTTACCTGGAACTCCAGAGTTGACTCGACACCTTTGTCAATATGTTCGAAAAAGCATTGTTTGGCGTTGTCTGGTAGTTCGAATGTCAACTCGCCACCGAAAACGTACGAAATCAAACCCAATACAAGTGTAACTACGCTCAGTTTCATATCCATTCTTCAATGGTTCTTACAAAACTCGTTCTGTGAACACGTTATATGCTGAATCGCCAAAATATATGTAGAACTTAATGGATACTTGGCGATTTCTCGTTGCAACACGTGTCAAGCCAAAAGCGAAAATGGTGGTGGTTGAAATTACGTGGCAATGTACAAACATGAGAGAGTTAGACTAAGGGGAGTAACCAGGTGCTACCGATAGGTAGAGGTAGTTCGAGAGACTCGTCAGTGTGTAAATTGTAACCGAAATCTTTAGGGACTTGCAGGTGTGAACAGAGACAAGAAACCCGCAAAATGTATTGAAACGCATAATAAAGTCCAACTATTCTCTGACTATATAGGGCCGTGTACTCAATGACTGGTCTCATTTGGTTATAGTTTATATCGACGAGGTAGCACTCAAAAGTAAACAAGACAAGCGGCTTTTGCAAAATGCACAAAATCGGTGAAAGAGCAGTAATTCTATATTTGCATAAAAATGGTTTAACAACTAAGGATATCCATATTAGTATGCCTGCAACACTAGGGAAAGATGCCCCTTCATATGCCTCAGTGAAAAGGTGGGTGTCGCAATTGAAGACGAGTCAAATAAAGATATAAAGCTAGTATAATTGGTATTTCTCAGAGAGGAGTACATTCCATTCTGACCGAGGGTCTTGCAATAAGAAAGCTTTCGGCCAGAAGGATACCAAGACTTCTGACAGTTGATCAAAAGCGCACCAGGCGCATATCATCGCATGCTAATGTTAACCTATTTGAGGAAGATCCTATCCACTTTCTTTAGAGATTTGTCACTATGGATGACACATGGGTCCATCATTTTACACCAGAGGCCAAACAACAATCGAAATAATGGGGACGGGGGACGGGGCCAAAAGTGGTCAATTTGGCTAAATTGATATAAATGACTTCTCTGAAACTAAGCAATCCATATCACTCATACTGGACTGGTAGCATCCTTATTGGGTAGGGATCGAAAATTGTACAAATGGCGGGGCTGACCCCCTGGGGCCTGAGGGGCGGGGCCGAAAGGGGTCAATTTTGCTTAATTTATATAGACAGCCTCTTCTCTGAAACTACATAAGCAATGAGTAACACTCCTATTTGACTGTTAGCATCCTTATGGGGTAGAGATTCAAAATTGTACAAATGGTGGGGCTGACACCCTGAGGGCCTAAGGGGCGGGGCCAAAAGGGGTCCATTTGGCAATATTGATATTAATAACTTTTTTCTGGAACTATGCAATGTATGACAATGATATTTCTGTGGTAACATCCCAAGAAGGCTGTGATTCAAATTTTTACAAATAATTGGGCTGACAGCATAATCATGATCATACATCAACAAATTGGACATAAACATTATTTTGATGTTTGATCAAATAAACCAGGTGAGCGATACAGGCCCTTTGGGCCTCTTGTTATTACTACTCTTTGTACCCTTTAAATTGGATTTACCTCCCATGTAATGATAGTGTACATGAGGATGGCTGTATGTGTAAAGATGATGTGTGGGTGTGTTTGTTTTGTTTGTTGTTATTTGTGCAAGAATATAAATGTAGATATCTATGACATGAAACCCCCCACAAAACTGTAATTACAATTTTTTTTTAAATAGAAACCCACTACGGTAATTACACTCTAATTAATAAAAAACAAAACTGTAATTATACTCTATTTAATAGAAAACCAAAACTGTAAGTACATTTTATAATATATAGACAACAACAACTATAATTACATCTTATCACAAATAGAAAACCAAAACTGTAATTACATTTTATAATATATAGAAAATCACAACTATAATTACATTTTATCATATATAGAAAACCACAAATGTAATTACATTTTATAATATATAGACAACTACAACTATAATTACACTTCAGGGAGTATTTGTCTTGATGCATTTACATAAATATAGCGTTCATATAAACAGTATCTGTCGGTTACAGCATACAAATTAAGGCTAATCATTGGTGTGTGCTGTGCTGTAATTAACAACAAGAAGAAATCTGGAGATAGTTTACTATCTATGTTAAAACAAATCGAATAAGAGTTATCCTTGTCGATTATTACAGAGACTATTTGACAATTTTAGGAATTGTCCTGCTGAAGTGACAACATTGGCGACAACATTGGTGACAACATTGGCGACAACATTGGCATACGTCAAACATTAGCTACAAAGTAAAGGAGGGTAACCCAGCCTTGCCAACTTCCGCCGTGTAGTATAGCAGATCCGGCACTAATGTTCATGGTATAGGTAAGTGGCTGAGCTACTACTACTACATCATTAATACCTGAATTGTGTGTACATACATTAAAAACAAAATAAAACTAAGACAAAATTTGGACTACAAAAAGAAAAGACACCTTTGGAGTAATACATATGATGCAGTTGATCACGTTTCAAGATATGATATCGAATCAACAGCAACATCTATGAACTGATTGTCCCTTCTATTTCTAAATACATGTTCACCAAGTATGATTAACTCATAAGGAGATGGCAAGCTTTATAAATGCAAGTGTTTGGGACATTAAAGTTTGTCGCTTGTTTTTCGACATGTCAGTTCATGTCATTTCGTTATGTTTATCCGTGTAAGGGACAACTGATATCAGAATTGCTGTATTCTCTTATATACTACGTCATCAACATGGTTGGCTTTATAATAGAACACATTAACACTCTTAAAAGATGAATCATCATCTTAGTTAGCATAAACGTGGAGTCAAAATGCCAACCAAGTCTCTGCCTGACACTGGCCGTGTGGTTAAGGTGTCCCGACACTTTAACACTAGGCCTCCACCTCTGGGTTGCAAGTTCGAAATCTACGTGGGGCAGTTGCCAGGTACTGACCGTAGGCCGGTGGTTTTTCTCCGGGTACTCCGGCTTTCCTCCACCACCAAAACCTGGCACGTCCTTAAATGACCCTGGCTGTTAATAGGACATTAAACAAAACAGTCCAAAAACAAGCGATGGACAACAACGACCAACACATTACAACAAAGCAATTGTTTAACGTGCATGTACAAATTGTAAAAGAATGAAAACAGGAAGGACTTATTTTTAAGGGGTTGTACTCTTGTAAATAAACAATGTGTAATATTTTCAATTGGTTGTAATTGCGTTACTGTGCCACAAGGATCTGAATAAACATATAGATTTCTTTGAATATCTAAACACAAAGAGTAAATTCATTTAACTCTTACAGATACCAAACTATTACTACACCTCGTTTATATGAATCTAGTTACTATTTCGACACACACAAAAAGTCTTTTTAAATGTCTTTATTACTATCAATAAGACATGGAATCATTTGTTTGAAATGATGACTAATTGCGATATGAAAAAGCATTCGAACCAACGCGGGCAGTTTGAAAAGGAAGAGACAAAGTATGTGGATAAGCTATTGAATAAGTTTGTTTTATCGAGAAACAATGTGAATACGAAATCACTTCTCTGTCCCTAAAATATTAAAGTATTGAAATTGATGATAATCTAGTCTTAGCAATTCTTCACAAAAAAACGTTAGTGGCTAAGGGCCAGTCGCACAAGAGTTAAAATTGTTCGCTTTCAAAGTCTTCCTTTTACATTTTAAATGAAGGGGTTCGCCGAAAAAGAAAAACATATTTTGCACTGCTGTATTTCAAATTACATGGAAATGGAAAAAAAAAACGAACAAAAACTTAAAAACAAAGAGAAAAAAAAAGTAACTGTTATTTATAGAGACCTGCTTAGGGTAGACTGAAGTCTTCCTGAGATTAGTACGAAACTCCACAAAGTTGAAGCATAATATTGTATACTGAACAGATATACAACACTTGTCTGCGTTTAACTATTACAATGAGTTGGTGTTAGTATGAACATTTGTTTGGATCAACTTATGATTGGTTATTTGGTAAATTTATTCGACAGTATCAAAACATTACAGGATTCTAAAAGAGATGCTCAAGGAAGCTTGATCATCGTTATAAAACAACATTGTTGATGTTCTTGGCTCTAGCTTGACCTTCAAGGTCTTCACAATAAACTTTGAAATGTTAATGTATATTATGAAAGAAATGAAAAAAATGTACATAACAAATTGCAATATAACGTGGTTGTACTGTCTATGTACACCATAAATGTACTTTATTGCTGTTATGTGGCGGTTGGTGTTGGTCTTCGCAGATGTAAGCTACAGGGATCGTTTCGCTGTTTCAGTTAGATCTACGAAAGACTCACAATCTTCATCTTGAAGTATGGGTTCATTTCCTTCCTGAGGACATTTTGACAGAAAAACCTCAGAAATTTCAGCCCAAAATTTGGTCAGTTGGGAGGTACACATGTACACTCGCCGGACAAATTATTTCAGTCTCTGCCATTTCAAGGTCTGACAAAACATAAACGGATCTGGACAACACCAATGGGAAGTAAGTACATGGATATCCAGAATTTCATCATAATGAAGAGACAATAATTTACAGTATTCCATTGTTAGTCGATAACAATGCATCCAATTTAGATTTAACCTCTTATTAACTTACACTAATACACAATGAAATATGCCCCACATCCTAACTGCAATTCCTCTAGCGTAAGTATTTCTTTAGATTTTATATCTACAAAGGTTTACCGGACATGGTCAGGCCTGGCCGCGGTAATGTGTTAACAGATAATGATAATAATACTTAAAGTGTACTGTGTATGTTACATCAAAAGTACGAGTGAATAATGTGATGACAAAATGCATGAAACAGTTCTTTTCTGTCTATTGATCAAAATGATTATGAAAATTATCATGTGCATACTTTATGTGGAAAATCTGAATAAAAATGTCAAAAGAAAAAAAGAAAAGACGAGTGAATTGAATCATTATACTAATTGACAAATTGTCTCAAATGTATAATTGATTAGGCTTGATATTTAATTCCTATGTGAACTACCTTCAATGACAAAACCTTTCTACCCCGACCCATACCCTTACTTTCCTCATCATTTTCTTTCGTTTAATTTAATTTTTTTTTAATTTGATTTCTTTTGTCCCTCTTTATACTTTTCTGTCTTCTTTACGTTACGATTTTCGTTTCTTTTAAGCGTACCTAGTATGTTATACCAATTGAAAGTTGAAATACATAACTATTGTAATATATATGTTAAATAAATTGTTAATATTTCTAAATTGTTCAATAGCTTTGTTAGTTCTTAATAAAATCAGTTCAAAGTACATGTACATGAGATTATTACATTTACAAGTCGTAAAATATGACATTTGGTGACACAGATTGATAAAGTTGATGCTATAAATACAATTCTTTTTACAGAAAGTATCAGCGGTCTGTATTACAAGGCAATTCATGATCATGTTAATGGCCACACGTTCTGTCTCTGCTAAGGGGATAACTATTGAAGTCACACACCGACGGTGACGTCATTCCTGAAGATACACCATCACTGGACATGGCATGGCACATCCACTATCTGTCTTCCCTCTAAATCAAAGAAGAAGAAGAAAAAAAATTAAAAGTGCTTCAATTATTTATAGAGAATACATGGTCAGTGTCTTAAAATATAAGCTGTATTTTGGAATCTTTGCACGTGCGTCAATTCGACTGACCTACTTCAAAGTGAAACAACGTTTAAAAGGCGAACATATTTCTGTCATTTTTGACACCGCTTCACTTCAAAATGAATATTTTTGATGATTATTTTTGTTGTTGTTGCAGGATTAATAGAATAACAAAAACTGTTTCGCCAAGGCTCGCCACTGTTGTCTTTCTTTACTCTCGCCAAAATACAGCTTATATTTTATGACACTGAATGTATTCTCTATAACTAAGACCTACCATCTGTATACAACCCAGCCCCATACATAGTTATCTAAGGCCTGGGTTATTCGGATTATTTACCTAAGTCTACGCATTTGGCAACATTCTGTTTACACATCGGGCAACACCGGAACTTGAGACAGCAATTCTTACAAGACACCTTGTGTCGACAGGGTAGAAACCGTGCGTCAGCGAGTCGCTCCTTACACAAGGCACAAGGTAGAGGGAGTTCCGAGAAGAGTTCTTCTAGTAGCTGATCTCCAAGGGTACGTTGTGCCGTCTGAGGTCGCCTACATTTAACAAAAAAAAAACCACAATGTGATAGGGCGTTATCCAGGCATTTCTACAACGTTAAACACTAAGAATGAATAATCAAACCCAGGCATTTCTACAACATTAAACACTAAGAATGAATAATCAAACTAAGTCAAACGGAAAACTAGACACTTTGAAATCTCTAACAAAAGGTCCAAGAATTCTAATTACTCCAAAATCTCTAACAATTGGTCCAATGATTTCTAAACACCGAAATCTCTAACAATATGTCCAATGATTTCTGAAACACCGAAATCTCTAACAATATGTCCAATGATTTCTAAACACCGAAATCTCTAACAATATGTCCAATGATTTCTGAACATCCGAAATCTCTAACAATAGGTCCAATAATTTCTAAACACCGAAATCTCTAACAATAGGTCCAAGGATTTCTAAACTCCGAAATATCTAACAATAGGTCCAAGGATTTCTTAACTCCGAAATATCTAACAATAGGTCCAAGAGTATCTTAACACAACAAAATCTCCAACAATAGGTCCACGGATTTCTTAACATACCGAAATAGTTAACAATAGGTCCAAGACTCCGAATCCCCGAATTGCATAGTTGTGAACTACTTATCCTTGAGACATTTGGCACTGTTGGAGTTGGATGTGGTCTAAGTTGCAAAATATTTCAATTTTGGATTGATAGTACATATATAAGGTGATGTACATTTTTGCAGCAAAGTTGCTGACGGCTTCCTTCACCCTGTCACTGCGGCAGACCTCCAGTGGGGTCCTGTTTCTGTTGTTCCTGGCCTGAGGGTTACCTCCCTTTTCTATCAGTTTACATGCGACTTTGCAGCGTTCATTATCTTCCTGTGTGTTGGCTATTCTCGAAATGCCAAGCAGAGTCAACAACTGTAAAACAATGAGATTATCAATTAACTGAACTCAATATAGGTGGTATTGTTAAAAGGCGTTGGGATTTAGTTAGTTTTGTTTAACGTCCTATTAACAGCCAGGGTCATTTAAGGACGTGTCTGGTTTTTGAGATGGAGGAAAGCCCGAGTACCCGGAGAAAAATTCGCGGCCTACGGTCAGTACCAGGCAACTGCCCCACGTGGGTTTCGAACTCAGAGGTGGAGGACTAGTGATAAAGTGTCAGGACACCTTCACCACTCGGTCAGGCGTCTGAGAGCTACTTATCTTACACAAATATTTGGACAAGGGAACATCTGTTTAGAGGTTTCACGACGAGTGGATGTGGTATATATTTCCCACTGGCTAGTTATTTTACGAATGTTACAAAAACACGAGCTTTAGTGAGTGTTTGTGTTACTTTGAAAAAATTACAATTGAGAGTGAAAGAATCCCATATATAACAACCACGAGTTTGTGTGACCTGTTTCTACCACACTAGGAAAGCTATTCTGAGGATGAATTGACCTGTTTTGCGTCAACGTGTGATTTTTTCACAATATCAGGTGTGGTGTAAGGATATTACTTTAAGTGAAATGCCGTTAAGTAATATGCAAAATGTCGATTTCGAAAATGTATGGAAACATTGAAATTTATTACAAATCATAACAAATAATACTAGCTAGCAAGTTTATTATTCTCAAAACAACAGATTAATAAAAATCTATATATATTTTAGATATTACAAAAACAACTGCGAACTACTTCTTGAGCGTTATCATTTCCGGGACCCCGTGAAGCGGCCTTCAAGTGTTAGCCAATCAAAACTCATTGAACTACGTTATCAAAAAATAGCCCCGGTCAAAGATCACCGATCAAAACGCATTGAGAGTTTTTTCCACGTGTGGTATTCACGAAATGTTATTCAACAGTTGTAATGATTATTCCATGCCATGGGAATTGAATGATACCCACCTATTTAGGTAGACATATTGGTAGATATAGATTTACTTACCGGGTCCGCCGTCCCGTCTCTGCGTCCTCCCAATGCCAGGTGGAGGGGCGTGTCCCCATCATCGTCAGTCACAGTCACAGAAGCGCCTGTTGGAACACAAGAAGACACGCTGCGTGATTGATAGTGTCTTACAGATATAATTACCTAAGATACTTAGTCCACGATTAGTATTATCATCATATTAACGGTCCACCAATAAAGATAAGGTCATAAGGGTAGACCAAAGAAACCACTGGGTGGATGGATGGATGTCGTTTCTTGTGTAACCTCAAACACTTGATGAAATTCTCCCTCAAAGGCTGAATTACTTAACACCTAGGAGATGTCCGACTGGACAGTGACTTAAAACTATGTAAATGACGTCAGAGTGTACAGTAACTTATTTCAGGATTTATTTTTTTTCTTTGTAGCTGGATCGAAGTGCACAAGCGCAACAAGTTAGATATGTACTTACCCCAATGTAAATACACTTCAATGCAGGTAAAAATCTAAAAATCTTTATTCTAACATTTGATTACTATGACATTAAAAAATGAAAAAAATAAATCACCTTATACTGAACACATCATAAGAACAGCAGCCATCTTAATAGAACAGCCAAATTAATCTGAAAACACTAGATGGCGCTGTCGTGGTTTCATTGGCTACTGACAGTAAACAAATTAGTTCTGAAAGAAAACAATGCAATCAAAATGATTTATAATACATGTATTTATTAGAATATTTGGACATTGCTTTTAACTTTTTCATTAACAATTCATCGTTAATACATACAACGCCACGCAAGTGTTAATATAAGTAAGTATAAGATGCTCGACTGGACAGTGACGTATTAACATGTATATGACGTCAGAATGTCAGTGACGTATACGTATAAGATGTCCGACAGTGTCATAAATAGGGGTTCCCAAACAAGTGACGTCAATTTGAAAACTAATTCATGAGAGTTAGATAAACATGATAATCAACCTCTTGTTGGGGGGAATATGTTTATCCAGTAACATGTTTACTAACAAAAGTCGAGTTCAATTTCTCCCAACGTGGCAACTTAATTCTGTAAACCGAATCATTACGCGACAAAATATAGTTCGTAATCAAGGAAAGTTTATTATCTCATTTAGGTGCCCTACTAATATAATTTGTCGTTTATTTTTTTAACAAAATGAAATTTTGGTTTGAAAATCATTGTGTCGGTGTGTTTTATTGATAGAACATTTGTTTAAAAAACTCCGCTCAAATATTCAAAGACGACGCCGCGAAGTCGAACGTCACAGCTGATTATTAGACTAATAATTCCTTCAGATTTAATTATCGGTCCTTTCCTGCATTTCATGGGTATGGTATTATTGTTTATGGTGATGTTCAATGTTCATCCTGATATTTGTCCATTCACGACACCATGAATTTCAACAAATATTTCGGAAACTGAGCTGGAGTGCTGAGCAATGAGTGTATTTCACGTTTGTCAGTGTGTTTACATGAAATCTCATCAGTTTACGGACGCGAAACAAATGTTCAAACATATCGATTTTTAAATTTTTGTGTTTGGGATATAAATTCGTAATAAAAGGTAAGTGGAATGGTGAGAAAGAATTTATTTGTTTTGTTTTTATCTGTTGGCAATATTCGTACTAAATGACACCGACCTATTTACCACTGAACCAGGGAAAATCACTAGCTTAGGCCTACGTTAGTTGCTGCGGCCGTTTCATTAAAACGACTACGATTACGGACAGTGTTCTAACCATTCTATCGTATATTTGTTATCTGTTTTGATGATTCATTCATGGCTATCGGGTCCACTGCTAAAGCTAAAACTCGTGTATTTCCTAAATTCAAAAATTAATCCTAACTCGAGTTAGATAAACACGATCAAACGTCGCTTTTAGGGGAACCTCTGTATATATGACGTCAGAATGTAGAGTAACTTATAAGTATACACATAATATGTCGGACTAGACAGGGGCTTATAAGTATACACATAAGATGTCGGACTACTGACCGTGCTGGAGTAGGACCTGTACAGTCTCCAGGTAGCCTTGGTGTGCGGCAAGATGTAGTGGTGTCAGATCACCCTTGTTCTTTATGTCAACAGTAGCTTTACCCTACACATCAAAACAGACGTGACATCAAAACTGCTGTGACATCAAAACAGACGTGACATCAAAACAGATGTGATATTGATACAGTAACATAAAAACAGACGTGATATCAAAACAGACGTGACATCAAAACAGATGTGATATTGATACAGTAACATAAAAACAGACGTGATATCAAAACAGACGTGACGTCGAAACAGACGTGATATCAAAACAGACGTGACATAAAAACTGACATGACATCAAAACTGTTGTGACATCAAAACTGATGTGACATCAAAACAGACGTGATATCAAAACAGACATGATATCAAAACAGACGTGGCATAAAAACTGTTGTGACATAAAAACAGACATGACATCAAAACAGACGTGACATCAAAACAGACGTGACATCAAAGCAGACGTGATATCACGGGACATCAAAACAGACGTGATATTGATACAGTAACATAAAAACAGACGTGACATAAAAACAGACGTGACATCAAAACAGACGTGACGTCGAAACAGACGTGACATCAAAACTGACATGACATCAAAACAGACGTGACATCAAAACTGTTCTGACATCAAAACTGATGTGACATCAAAACAGACGTGATATCAAAACAGACATGATATCAAAACAGACGTGACATAAAAACTGTTGTGACATAAAAACAGACATGACATCAAAACAGACGTGACATAAAAACAGACGTGACATCAAAGCAGACGTGATATCACGGGACATCAAAACAGACGCCATATCACGTGATATCAAAACAGACGTGATATTTATACAGACGTGACATCAAAACTGTTGGACATCAAAACTGACATGACATCAAAACAGACGTGACATCAAAAGCAGACGTGACATTGATACAGATGTGACATCAAAACAGACGTCATATCACGTGACATCAAAACAGACGTCATATCACGTGACATCAAAACAGATGTGACATCAAACAGACGTGACATCAAAACAGATGTGATATCAAACCAGACGCGACATCAAAACAGACGTGACATTTATACAGACGTGACATAAAAACAGACGTCATATCACGTGACATTAAAACAGACGGAATATCACGTGACATCAAAACAGATGTGATATCAAAACAGACGTGACGTCGAAACAGACGTGACATCAAAACTGACATGACATCAAAACAGACGTGACATCAAAACTGTTGTGACATCAAAACAGACGTGACATAAAAACAGACGTGACATCAAAGCAGACGTGATATCACGGGACATCAAAACAGACGCCATATCACGTGATATCAAAACAGACGTGATATTTATACAGACGTGACATCAAAACTGTTGGACATCAAAACTGACATGACATCAAAACAGACGTGACATCAAAAGCAGACGTGACATTGATACAGATGTGACATCAAAACAGACGTCATATCACGTGACATCAAAACAGACGTCATATCACGTGACATCAAAACAGATGTGACATCAAACAGACGTGACATCAAAACAGATGTGATATCAAACCAGACGCGACATCAAAACAGACGTGACATTTATACAGACGTGACATAAAAATAGACGTCATATCACGTGACATTAAAACAGACGGAATATCACGTGACATCAAAACAGATGTGATATCAAAACAGACGTGACGTCGAAACAGACGTGACATCAAAACTGACATGACATCAAAACAGACGTGACATCAAAACTGTTGTGACATCAAAACTGTTGTGACATCAAAACTGATGTGACATCAAAACAGACGTGATATCAAAACAGACATGATATCAAAACAGACGTGACATAAAAACTGTTGTGACATAAAAACAGACATGACATCAAAACAGACGTGACATAAAAACAGACGTGACATCAAAGCAGACGTGATATCACGGGACATCAAAACAGACGCCATATCACGTGATATCAAAACAGACGTGATATTTATACAGACGTGACATCAAAACTGTTGGACATCAAAACTGACATGACATCAAAACAGACGTGACATCAAAAGCAGACGTGACATTGATACAGATGTGACATCAAAACAGACGTCATATCACGTGACATCAAAACAGACGTCATATCACGTGGCATCAAAACAGATGTGACATCAAACAGACGTGACATCAAAACAGATGTGATATCAAACCAGACGCGACATCAAAACAGACGTGACATTTATACAGACGTGACATAAAAACAGACGTCATATCACGTGACATTAAAACAGACGGCATATCACGTGACATCAAAACAGATGTGATATCAAAACAGACGTAACATTGATACAGTAACATTAATACAGACGTAACAGTTATACACAATCTTAAACATTTAACATTACTGATTCCGATTCTAAGTTTACATCTGCCTTGTCACAATAAATCTTGATTTAATTACAGTATCTTGGGATTGGTGTAAACGTTAATATTTCTATTATCTCCATCCTAAATATAGATGTAGTGAGTGGTGTTATACAATTGTCCGCCGAATAGTATGCATGTGTTTTAGAGACTCCGATTAACGAGCTATCTGGCTTGAAGACCAGTCACTCACTTTAAGTATAAGCAGATTAGCGATCTCGCTGTGGTTGTTGATTGCAGCAATATGCAGGGCCGAGTGGCCATCAGTCTTTCGGATGTCCACTATGCCGGGGGCCTTAGCCAGAATCCTCTCGGTCGCACTGTAATAAGACATCCGGATTACAGGCTAACAATTATACCACAAACAACTGTGTAAATGTGTATTGCTATCTAGAACGGCTAAAGACCACTTTTAGATGTTATATTTTCAATTCTATTTTATAATCCTTCTATAAAAGTGTGCTGCACGTGTATAACCACGCCTTCCTTCTATAAAAGTGTGCTGCACGTGTATGACCACGCCTTCCTTCTAGAAAAGTGTGATGCACGTGTATGACCACGCCTTCCCTTCAGAAAGTGTGCTGCACGTGCATTACCACGCCTTCCCCCAAAATATGTGCTGCACGTGTATTACCACGCCTCTCCCCCAGAAAGTGTGCTACACGTGTATTACCACGACTTCCCTCAAGAAAGTGTGCTGCACGTGTATAACCACGCCTTCCCTCAAGAAAGTGTGCTGCACGTGTATAACCACGCCTTCCCTCAAGAAAGTGTGCTGCACGTGTATTACCACGCCTTTTCTCAAGAAAGTGTGCTGCACGTGTATAACCAAGCCTTCCCTCAAGAAAGTGTGCTGCACGTGTATAACCACGCCTTCCCTCAAGAAAGTGTGCTGCACGTGTATAACCACGCCTTCCCTCAAGAAAGTGTGTTACACGTGTATTAACACGCCCTCCCTCAAGAAAGTGTGCTGCACGTGTATAACCACGCCTTCCCTCAAGAAAGTGTGCTGCACATGTATAACCACGCCTTCCCTCAAGAAAGTGTGCTGCACGTGTATAACCACGCCTTCCCTCAAGAAAGTGTGCTGCACATGTATAACCACGCATTCCCTCAAGAAAGTGTGCTGCACGTGTATAACCACGCCTTCCCTCAAGAAAGTGTGCTGCACGTGTATAACCACGCCTTCCCTCAAGAAAGTGTGCTGCACGTGTATAGCCACGCCTTCCCTCAAGAAAGTGTGCTACACGTGTATTAGCACGCCCTCCATCCAGTTAATGTACTTTGAAACTCTGCTTGATTGAAAATTCCTAAAGCAGTTTTAATACGGCTGTGTTCATCGCCTTTCAAAACATCCGCCTACTAATTATAATACACTTTTGGCTCCTACACAGGTTTTCATCAATCCTTATTTCTCCCTTGCCAAGATTGAATACAGGAAAAAGGTTAGAAATCGACAGGGTTAGTTAAAAAAAAGTATTTGGAAAATTACAATCAATGGTAGTATCTAATCAAGATAAGCACGCGATGATGCCTGGTATGGTATGTATTCCAATATGACATGCCTTTATACACACCATACCAGGTATGTCTGATTGGAATACACAATATACCAGTTATGTCTGATTGGAATACACGCCATACCAGGTATGTCTGATTGGAATACATATTATACCAGGTATGTCTGATTGGAATACATATTATACCAGGTATGTCTGATTGGAATACATATTATACCAGGTATGTCTGATTGGAATACACGCCATACCAGGTATGTCTGATTGGAATACACATTATACCAGGTATGTCTGATTGGAATACACATTATACCAGGTATGTCTGATTGGAATACATATTATACCAGGTATGTCTGATTGGAATACACGCCATACCAGGTATGTCTGATTGGAATACACGCCATACCAGGTATGTCTGATTGGAATACACGCCATACCAGGTATGTCTGAGTGGAATACATATTATACCAGGTATGTCTGATTGGAATACATATTATACCAGGTATGTCTGATTGGAATACACGCCATACAAGGTATATCTGATTGGAATACACGCCATACCAGGTATGTCTGATTGGAATACATATTATACCAGGTATGTCTGATTGGAATACACATTATACCAGGTATGTCTGATTGGAATACACGCCATACCAGGTATGTCTGATTGGAATACATATTATACCAGGTATGTCTGATTGGAATACATATTATACCAGGTATGTCTGATTGGAATACATATTTTACCAGGTATGTCTGATTGGAATACATATTATACCAGGTATGTCTGATTGGAATACACGCCATACCAGGTATGTCTGATTGGAATACATATTATACCAGGTATGTCTGATTGGAATACATATTATACCAGGTATGTCTGATTGGAATACATATTATACCAGGTATGTCTGATTGGAATACACGCCATACCAGGTATGTCTGATTGGAATATACACATACCAGGTATGTCTGATTGGAATACATATTATACCAGGTATGTCTGATTGGAATATACACATACCAGGTATGTCTGATTGGAATATACACATACCAGGTATGTCTGATTGGAATACATATTATACCAGGTATGTCTGATTGGAATATACCCATACCAGGTATGTCTGATTGGAATATACACATACCAGGTATGTCTGATTGGAATACATATTATACCAGGTATGTCTGATTGGAATATACACATACCAGGTATGTCTGATTGGAATACATATTATACCAGGTATGTCTGATTGGAATATACACATACCAGGTATGTCTGATTGGAATATACGCCATACCAGGTATGTCTGATTGGAATACATATTATACCAGGTATGTCTGATTGGAATACACGCCATACCAGGTATGTCTGATTGGAATACATATTATACCAGGTATGTATAATTGGAATACACGCCATACCAGGTATATCTGATTGGAATACACGCCATACCAGGTATGTCTGATTGGAATACATATTATACCAGGTATGTCTGATTGGAATACATATTATACCAGGTATGTCTGATTGGAATACATATTATACCAGGTATGTCTGATTGGAATACACGCCATACCAGGTATGTCTGATTGGAATATCCCCATACAAGGTATGTCTGATTGGAATACACGCCATACCAGGTATGTCTGATTGGAATACATATTATACCAGGTATGTCTGATTGGAATACATATTATACCAGGTATGTCTGATTGGAATACATATTATACCAGGTATGTCTGATTGGAATATACACATACCAGGTATGTCTGATTGGAATACATATTATACCAGGTATGTCTGATTGGAATATACACATACCAGGTATGTCTGATTGGAATATACGCCATACCAGGTATGTCTGATTGGAATACATATTATACCAGGTATGTCTGATTGGAATACACGCCATACCAGGTATGTCTGATTGGAATACATATTATACCAGGTATGTATAATTGGAATACACGCCATACCAGGTATATCTGATTGGAATACACGCCATACCAGGTATGTCTGATTGGAATACATATTATACCAGGTATGTCTGATTGGAATACATATTATACCAGGTATGTCTGATTGGAATACATATTATACCAGGTATGTCTGATTGGAATACACGCCATACCAGGTATGTCTGATTGGAATATCCCCATACAAGGTATGTCTGATTGGAATACACGCCATACCAGGTATGTCTGATTGGAATACACGCCATACCAGGTATGTCTGATTGGAATACATATTATACCAGGTATGTCTGATTGGAATACATATTATACCAGGTATGTCTGATTGGAATACACATTATACCAGGTATGTCTGATTGGAATACACGCCATACCAGGTATGTCTGATTGGAATACATATTATACCAGGTATGTCTGATTGGAATACACGCCATACCAGGTATGTCTGATTGGAATACACATTATACCAGGTATGTCTGATTGGAATACACGCCATACCAGGTATGTCTGATTGGAATACATATTATACCAGGTATGTCTGATTGGAATACATATTATACCAGGTATGTCTGATTGGAATACACGCCATACCAGGTATGTCTGATTGGAATACACATTATACCAGGTATGTCTGATTGGAATACACGCCATACCAGGTATGTCTGATTGGAATACATATTATACCAGGTATGTCTGATTGGAATACATATTATACCAGGTATGTCTGATTGCAATACACACAATATTAGGTAGTACTGACAAGTTACATCCTACTTACAACTCGTTGCCTTTGAAGGCTGCCCATTGTAGGGGGTTGAACCCTCTCTGGTTGGTGACCTTGTGGTCTAGTTTTGGGTGACTGAGCAGCAGGTTAACTCCCCTGTCGTTCCGCTTCATAATGGCGTCGTGTAGAGGGGTGTCCCCATCGGAATCCTTCAATCAATGACGGTATACAACAAGTTCATAACTATTACCAACTTATACATCGTGTTAGTGAGTGCATGGACAGTTATATATATTTACGACAAATTGTGAAATACTATTATCTGATCCGTTTTGTGAAAGAAAACCCAAGGGCAAATATTGGTATCGGCTGTAAAATAATCTACCGTCAGTGTCGATGACTGACGGTGTAATGATATTATAACGTCGGTCTAACGTCAGTGTCGATGACTGACATCGTCCTGATGTTATAACGTCGGTCTGACGTCATTGTCGATGACTGACGACGCCCTGATGTTATAACGTCGGTCTGACGTCAGTGTCGATGACTGACGACGTCCTGATGTTATAACGTCGGTCTGACGTCATTGTCGATGACTGACGACGACGTCCTGATATTATAACGTCGGTCTGACGTCATTGTCGATGACTGACGACGTCCTGATGTTATAAAGTCGGTCTGACGTCAGTGTCGATGACTGACGACGGACGTCCTGATGTTATAACGTCGGTCTGACGTCATTGTCGATGACTGACGACGACGTTCTGATATTATAACGTCGGTCTGACGTCATTGTCGATGACTGACGACGTCCTGATGTTACAACGTCGGTCTGACGTCATTGTCGATGACTGACGACGCCCTGATGTTATAACGTCGGTCTGACGTCATTGTCGATAACTGACGACGTCCAGATGTTATAACGTCGGTCTGACGTCATTGTCGATGACTGACGACGACGTCCTGATATTATAACGTCAGTCTGACGTCAGTGTCGATGACTGACGATGTCCTGATATTATAACGTCGGTCTGACGTCATTGTCGATGACTGACATCGTCCTGATGTTATAACGTCAGTCTGACGTCAGTGTCGATGACTGACGGCGTCCTGATGTTATAACGTCGGTCGGACGTCAGTGTCGATGACTGACGACGTCCTGATGTTATAACGTCGGTCTGACGTCAGTGTCGATGACTGGCGACGTTCTGATATTATAACGTCAGTCTGACGTCATTGTCGATGACTGACATCGTCCTGATGTTATAACGTCGGTCTGACGTCAGTGTCGATGACTGACGACGTCCTGATGTTATAACGTCGGTCTGACTTCAGTGTCGATGACTGACGACGTCCTGGTGTTATAACGTCGGTCTGACGTCATTGTCGATGACTGACGACGTCCTGATGTTATAACGTCGGTCTGACGTCAGTGTCGATGACTGACGACGTCCTGATGTTATAACGTCGGTCTGACGTCATTGTCGATGACTGACGACGTCCTGATGTTATAACGTCGGTCTGACGTCAGTGTCGATGACTGACGACGTCCTGATATTATAACGTCGGTCTGACGTCATTGTCGATGACTGACATCGTCCTGATGTTATAACGTCGGTCTGACGTCAGTGTCGATGACTGACGACGTCCTGATGTTATAACGTCGGTCTGACGTCAGTGTCGATGACTGAGGACGTCCTGATGTTATAACGTCGGTCTGACGTCATTGTCGATGACTGACATCGTCCTGATGTTATAACGTCGGTCTGACGTCAGTGTCGATGACTGACGACGTCCTGATGTTATAACGTCGGTCTGACGTCAGTGTCGATGACTGACGACGTTCTGATGTTATTACGTCGGTCTGACGTCATTGTCGTTTACTGACGACGCCCTGATGTTATAACGTCGGTCTGACGTCAGTGTCGATGACTGACGGC